>NC_141990.1:215307230-215442230 GCF_049901715.1 Pseudonaja textilis
TCCATGATAGGTTAGTAGATACAGGCAGAAAGCCACACTCTGTTTAGCTATACTCCATGTGTGGGACTTGTGAGCAAAAAGGCTACTGTGGAAATGTGTCCTTATTCCCTTTGACATGACACAGCTTTTGTGCATGGAGAAGATATCAAAGAGAACCATCACTTGGAGAACAACTTTAGATATGTCTGAGGGTATCTAATTGATTTCTTGCATTTTTCAGATGTATGGATGTCTAGTACTAAAGACATTCAACAAATCTTTCATAGAATAGAATCACTGAGTTGGAAGGGTCCTAAGAGGTCAAACCCAACCTCCTGCACACAGCAGAATTCACTAACTATTCTCATCAGATGAGTGTCAAGCCTTCATCTGAAAATCTCCAGTGAAGAGGAAGAAACCAAAAGATATCAATATCTTTTTAAATTGGGGTGTACAGAACTGAACACAATACTCCAAGTGAGGACTGACCAAGATAGAATGTACAGGTGAAACTCGAAAAATTAGAATATCGTGCAAAAGTTCATTTATTTCAGTAATGCAACTTAACTTAAAAGGTGAAACTAATATATAAGATAGACTCGTTACATGCAAAGCAAGATAGTTCAAGCCATGATGTGTCATAATTCAGATGATTATGGCTTACAGCTCATGAAAACCCCAAATCCACAATCTCAGAAAATTAGAATATTGTGAAAAGGTTCAATATTCTAGGCTCAAAGTGCCCCACTCTAATCAGCTAATTAAGCCATAACACCTGCAAAGGGTTCCTCAGCCTTTAAATGGTCTCAATCATGGGAAAGACTGCTGACCTGACAATTGTGCAGAAAACCATCATTGACACCCTCCATAAGGAGGGAAAGCCTCAAAAGATAATTGCAAAAGAAGTTGGATGTTCCCAAAGTGCTTTATCAAAGCACATTAATAGAAAGTTATGTGGAAGGGAAAAGTGTGGAAGAAAAAGGAGCACAAGCAGCAGGGATGACTGCAGCCTGAAGAGGATTGTCAGGAAAAGACCATTCAAAAGTGCTGGGGACTTTCACAAGGAGTGGACTGAGGCTGGAGTCAGTGCATCAAGAGCCACCACACAGATGGATCCTGGACATGGGCTTCAAATGTCATATTCCTCTTGTCAAGTCGATCCTGAACAACAAACAACATCAGAAGCATCTTACCTGGGCTAAAGAAAAACAGAACTGGTCTCTTGCTCAGTGGTCCAAAGTCCTGTTTTCTGATGAGAGCAACTTTTGCATCTCATTTGGAAACCAAGGACCCAGAGTCTGGAGGAAGAATGGAGAGGCAAACACTGCAAGATGCCTTGAAGTCTAGTGTGAAGTTTCCACAGTCTGTGTTGATTTGGGGAGCCATGTCATCTGCTGGTGTTGGTCTACTCTGCTTCATTAAGTCCAGGGTCAACGCAGCCGTCTACCAGGAGATTTTGGAGCACTTCATGCTTCCTTCCACAGACGAGCTTTATGGGGATGCTGACTTCATTTTCCAGCGGGACTTGGCACCTGCTCACACTGCCAAAAGCATTAAAACCTGGTTCAATGACCATGGGATTACTGTGCTTGATTGGTCAGCAAACTCGCCTTACCTGAACCCCATAGAGAATCTATGGGGCATTGCCAAGAGAAAGATGAGAGACATGAGACCAAACAATGCAGAAGAACTGAAAGCCGCTATTGAAGCATCCTGGTCTTCCGTAACACCTCAGCAGTGCCACAGGCTGATAGCTTCCATGCCACACCGCATTGAGGCGGTAACTGCTGCAAAAGGGGCCCAAACCAAGTATTGAGTACATATGCATGCTTATACTTTTGAGGTCGTATATTGTTCTATGTACAATCCTTGTTTTATTGCATCTAATATTCTAATTTTCTGAGATTGTGGATTTGGGGTTATCATGAGCTGTAAGCCATAATCATCACAATTATGACAAATCACAGCTTGAACTATCTTGCTTTGCATGTAATAAGGCTATCTCATATCTTAGTTTTACCTTTTAAGTTGCATTACTGAAATAAATGAACTTTTGCACAATATTCTAATTTTTTTAGTTTCACCTGAAGTGGAATAATTATTTTGCCATTTTTATCCCCCTGGTCTTTTCAGTGATTTTGGCTGCTCCCCTTTCTTTGCAACTTTCCTTGTAACAGCCAGCAGGAAAGGTACATAAGTGATTTAACCTATGGCAATGCAATTTCTAAACCTCTATATAGAACACCGTGCAAGCCTAAATGTACAAAAGTCCACACTAAAATATGAACAATTAATGGTGGTAAATGTGCGTGGGGAACCTCATTTTTTCTCTTCTCCCACCCCGCAGAAATAGGTGGAAAGGTCATGAGATATAGGCATCTTGCATTCGAACAAAGGAAGTTATATTTATGCTTTCAAAGTCATGCTTTTATCATCAAAGATTCTCTCTCTCTTACAACATAATTTTAATGAGAAGAACTGTCAGAGCAGATACAGTCAAGGTGGCTGTACATTCCTCAAAACCAAGGTCAAGATGCCATGAAAAGATACAAGAAAATGTTGCCTAAGAGCTCCCTGGCATCAGAAATGATAAGTCAAAAAATGCTGGCATGTTACTGTTAACAATGTTATCAGCAGCAGTTTCACTCCTTCTGAATCCTACCACAAAGTTTCCCAACTTTGGCAATCTCCAGAGGTGTGGACTTCTACTCCTAGAATTCTCAGCTGGTTATGCTGGCTGGGGAATTCTGGGAATTGAAGTCCCAAGATTTCTACTTGGCCCAACGAAAGCCAAAATATATCCTTGCTCTTGAGATTTAGATAAACTCTGAGATGAGGCTTCCCCCTCCTCGTTTCCACTCTTGCAAATCACCTTCACACATTCAGCACAACACTACCGCCACCTTGCATCCCACTCAGAATTCTGCATTTCTGAAGCACCTAAGAAAGATGGACTGGATGAAGAGGTTGATGAAAGCCATTTTGAGCATGGCTTGCTTGCTGTTTGCTTTAAAAAAAAAGTACTCCAAAATAACGGAAGTAGCACAGACAGAATGAAAATTCCATTGGTGATTCTCATTAGGAGGTGAGTTTAAAAGAAAGGTGTGACTGGGTGAATTCTTTAACACTTGTGGACTTCAACATGGCTGGCTGAGGAATTTTGGGAGTTGAAGTCCACAAGTCTTAAAGTTGCCAAGGTTGGACACCCCTCATTTAAACCCTAAAGAAAGGGAAAAGGAAGAAGATATTGCAGGATTTACTGGTCAATGGAAGAAATGAGGATCTTCATTGTGACACTATTTTTTCTTTACAAAAAACTTATTTTCCACATAAATATTCAAAAAAGCAACAGAGACAGAGGGGGAGGGAGGGAGAGGGAGAGAGAGATTTGATTTTCATTTAATCCTATGAAAGAACTCTGGGCCAAAGAACTCTCCCCCACAAAGGATACATCTCCCCAGGATCCCCGTCAGCCCACAGTGTAATTGGATCTGTTCATTTCACTTGCTTTATGCTCTGAGGTGAGGCATGCTGTCAGTATTTCCATTACACCCCTAGCACCCTGGCTCAAACAAAAATCCAGAATAACAGACCTGGAGGGCGTTTTTTCCAACTTAAAGCAAAGTTGGCTAGAAGCCATTTGGCATTTGATCCTATATCATTATAATAATATTGCAAACTACGCATTTTTTCTCGTTTAGCTCTCCGTTTACCTCAGACTGCAAAATATCTAGGAAGCTTTGACATGTGAGACTTTTCATCCTGCATTTTATAACCAGTGACTAGATACATATGGCAAAAGACTACAGTTTAGCACACCGTGGAGATCTTAGAACAGTAAAACGGAAGAACTGGGAGAGGCCATGAGAATCATCTAGTCCAAATCTCTGGCAAGTGCAAGGATCCAAATGCACCACACCTTCACTGCTGGTTGCATTTGTATTTGAATAGGAAACTAATTTGGATATGTGCAACTGGTCCACTAAGCCAAATGCGGACTTCTAATTATGTGATGAAGCTTTTACACATATCCTTCTCTGATCTCCTAAGTAGCCGGCAAAACAAAGAGGCTTACAGAAGTACCAATGAATTACCATGTGTGTTTAGCATATGCTTTCATCGGGAAGCAAGGGACCTGCTTTGGAACTGCTTATGCTTTTGGACCATCATTTCGGTCCTTGTAATCGTGGCCATTACAGCATCCTTGTAAGGATCATGGTCATGATTTAGGCACATAGCAACCAGCTCACGGTCACGACATTACAGTATCCTATGAGCATATATGATCACCATTTGTGGCCTTCACTCACAACTTCCTAACAAAAGCAAAGTCCATGGGGAAACTGGCAGGAGGCTGCAAATGGTAGAATACAACTGTATAGAGTTCATCTAATGATGGTAACTGGAACTTCTGGAACTGTTCTCATAAGATAGCGAGATCATGTGACATTGTGCCTTATGACAGTGTCACTTAGGAACAGAGTTCCCAATCCTAAATTTCTGTTGGTAAATGAGGACTAGCTGTAGAGTTTCCTTGATAGTAGCCGAGCGTTAGGGGACACTGTCCTCCAAACACATCTGAAGAGACTCCGATTGTGTAAGGCTGGCCTAGACTCTTCTTCGTTATCAGTAAGTATTCCTATTGTGACTGAAGACTTGTTTGAACTTAGTGAATAAATGAGAAGGCTTGATGGTTTAGAAGCGTTGCTTTAAAACAGGGGTATCAAACTGGCGGCTCGCGGGCTGGATGCGTCACATACAGGGCACGCTCACCCCAGTTCCTCAAAGGGGAAAAAGCATTACGATACATCACGTGACAGAAACATGACACCCCAAGTTTGACACCCATTTAATCCAGATTAACTCACAAAGTGAAGACAGAAAATTATCCCGTAATTTTACAAGTGCGTGTGCCATTAATCTTATGGCTGCCTCTGTAAATAAGGAAAGCAAGGTCTCATAAAGGAAGTGATATAGGAAATCATTTAATTGAGCACACCTTTGGCGTATTCAACTCATAAGAATATAAATATTAATTGAAGCCACAGCTTCATTCATCCAACTGTCTGGTCAACTGTTAACTAGCTGTACGCATTTGAAGAAGCTCACAAGCTGTGACAGGAAAGTGATATGGCTTTTCCATTGTCGTACTTTTGTACCAGTACAGAGGACATACTCCCTTGTTCTCAAGAGGTAATCTACAATCCTCAAGACCAGTAGCCACTAAAAGATTGGTCCTCTATGCGTTTGTCCTCTACCCTTTTAATTCCACTTAAAAGTGTAGATCATCACTTCATGTCATTAGAACGAATTCTATAGCTTGATTATGTATTGTGTAGAGAAGTGTTTCTTTTCATTGCTTCCAAGTCTCCGTGCATTTATATCCAGTGGATGATGAGTATAGGGGCAGGCACTGTTTATGTAAGAGAACAAACTGCTTTATTCACTCCCCCCACCACCATTTATGATTTACTTAGTACTGTCATATGTCTTTGAACTAAAAAAACAAACACGCATATTCAATTGGCTTTCCTCATAATGTAATGTCCTAACAATTTAAATTTTCTCAAGTTTCACACAGAAGCCTGCACTATTCTTAGTAGGAGAAACTAAAAAACTGAACTGGGAATCTTTGACAGAACAAAGATCTGTCTTGGCATTGAGTAAGGCTGCCCAGCTTTCCGCCTGTTTGTGATTTTGAACTTGGAAATGATATTGCTAGGATAGCTGGCCAGATAAGGAGCAAAAAACAAAAATTAAAAATCAGGGAAATGCAAGTTTATTATTTGCTTAAAAAAACAAACAGGAATTTTGCATCTATCTTCAGAAGAAAATTCTGCGCTTGTAGTATGCTAAATTTTCTTCTACTATAATTCCAAATAGATTATAAAATTCTGTTACTCTCCTAGCTAGTCACTAAGACACACCTCTTTCACACTAATGCCTCATTAAAATGATTTCCAGAGTTAAACCTTTTATTCCTAATGTGACATGAAAGATAATTATTAAATGTCACTTTTGGAAATCAATTCATAAGTATGAGCTGAGCTGTCTTGCATCCGTTCAAGAGTATGTATCCCAATTAAAAATAAATTGCAACATGATCAGTCAAAGCAAACTGATTATGTTTTGTCTTCTACAGATGCCTTCAAGCAGGAAAAAGGCAATAGATACAGAGAAGGGAAAGGAAAGGGTAAGAGCAACGTAAATATTTACATGTTCAGTTATTCTGGGATAACAGCTTCCAAACTAATTCAGGTCCCTGATTTGATAACCCAATAAGAGGGTTAATCTGAAGCAAGTGAGAAATATAACCCGGTTTTCATCTCCCAATGTGATCGTGTAACCCAGGCCAGCATAAACACATTTCTCTGATTTAGCAGATGGACATCATGAACCAAAGCCTTTATTGCCTGACCTGGAAACTTGAATAACTTTCAGGGCCAGGCTGGACATATCCTAAGAGATACACAATGGCCAATAATGACATTCCTTCCTTTTGAAAGGGGAAGAATGGGTTTCATGCTTAGGAACCATAGGTGACAGAAGCAGTGGATTAGACAGAGATGGGTCAATGGCCATTCCATACCCAGATGACTTTGAGATTGTCTCCTAACATATATGCTAAAAATGATGTAGCTCTATGATGCATCTTGCTTTAAAGCAAGATTGAGGTAATACACGGATGGAATTGTATGATGCCTTCGTCATATTCCTACTCAGTAATACCATTGTTATATTTCTAATGTATATAATCAGCATTCTTGAGACATAACACAAATTAAAAGTATATTCTTCCTCGAAGTGAGCTGGATTCCTGGTGACCATACGGATACATCCATGCTGTTTTCTTGGCAAAAGCATAGAAACAATAAGAACCGTGCAAAGGAAGAAGTATAAACGACTCAGATTTCCTTGCTTCCTCTGTTTAAAATATAAAGCAGTTCTAGGTCAGCATCCATTTAAACAAATGCAATGGAAATATAGTTTTATTGTGTATTATTTCCTGTTCAAGAGGCCAGCCAAGAAAGCCTCACCATGAGAAGCTAAAACAAATGCCGTGGAAGAGATGTTTCTCAAGATCAGGCCAGGAGAGAAACTGGGTGTGGAGCAGTTTTGCAAGGGAGTTTAGCAGTGGAAAGAACAAGTCAGCCACAGATCCCACTAAAACAGCAGATTTTAAGGAAGCAATTGAGTGCACTTTGCTTTCTTGCAGGAATGATATTCTAATTATGCATACTGCAAATATGAAAGGACTGCTTTTCTTATTAGATAAGCAGAATAAGAGCTTTGAAGAAGACAGAGCATAGCAAGTTCTCCAAGATCATTGGAGACTGAAAGAGGTTCCCAAGTTGAAAGGATACACTTTTGAGCACAGGAACAGCAAACAATTGTTGTGGGGGGGGGGGGGTGGTATCCACAATAGCCTAAATGGAAGAAATTTGGTTTCCAGAAGTTGTGCGGGCAAACTTTGACCATTACCACCAACACCACCACAACACCACTTCTTTGCAGGTGTTTTAAAAGGAGAAGCCCCATCTCCTCAAGACTAGTAGAAAGCAGATAATGGTGAAGTGATTAAGCACCTCCCTCTTCTGTGTTCTGGATTTAATGATGTCTTTCTTGAAGAGCTGCAGCTGGGCTGCAGGCTACAAGTTCATGGGAGGTTATTCTGCTCCAGACATTATCATTAGCAGGATAAATAAACACGTTAGACCAGACTTGTCCCCTCTCCCCCCACTGCTCAAATGTAATGACTCTCTGAATCCTCTCAGTAATAGGAAAAGTTACAAAGAACCACAGAGCCAATTTTACCTCCGAACATAGTTAACTAGAAGTCTCCCCACCCCGTCCCCACATGCACATACGCATACCTTTTGTAATCTAGCCCTATGTACAACGTAAGTTTTCTCTCGGGTCCCAGTGAAATGTTTAATAACAGAAGACCTTGATGATAGCTGATCGGCCTTTACTTTCACTAAATGCACAATACACTTTTTCTGCTATGCTGTAAAATATTTAAATATATCTTTAAAAAGGCACAAGTGGAAATGTATTGGTTTATTGTAAAACTAGCACTAGTGATATAGTAGCAAAGTTGGCAGGAACTGGTGCAGTATGTTTCAGAAAGCATGCAGAGTGTGAACCATAAATCTCAAGTTCTCCCTGAACATTACCCATATTCAGCAGCCTACCATTTGTTCATTACATTACTTGTGCCATTGTTATTACTTCACAAAACTCAACACATATGATTGCTGATATTCTGACCCACAACTGCCACCATATGTGAAGCCAACAGTCTCACAGATTGCCATTGGTGGATATTGGTTTCCTTGCCCAATTTTTGCCATAAATCACAAATTCTAGAGTTCTGGCCACATTATGATTGTCTAATCTTTGGCTGGAGTAGTTGGAGCAGTTATAACCCTAGAATGTAGGTTCCTTAGGTAGTGAAATTGGTTCTTTAGGTCACTGAATTCAACTCTCTACTCAATATAGGTACTCAAAGCCGTATTAGAGCTATCTAGCTTCTCCTTGAACACATAGAAGGGATCATTGTCTCTCTGGGTATGTGGATAAAGATTCTGAGTCACCCAGATAAAGTTGTCTGAAGGTTGTAGTCCAATGTGCAGGACTACAAAACAGTCAACTGAAGTCATAAGAAGGCAGAATGTCATAAAATATTAGATACTTTCTATCAATAAGAGTTTTCACAATGGACAAAAATTACCAAATCACACAGAGAGGTGCTGAGTCATGGCAACTAAACTTATTTTCTTGCTAGTTTGAGATGTTTCACTGCTCATCCAAGCAACTTCATCCATCAGAGCAAGTTAATTAGTTAAGAATATACTGTAAGTCCCGTTACCATGACTCAACTTTCAGACAACTTTACCTGGATGGCTGAGAATCTTCATCAACATACCGCAACACACTTCGGAGGGAAAAAAAACCCTGAGGATGGTGTGGAAGAGTTGGTACATTCCAACAGCTCTCTGCCTAACTGACTTTTTCTGACTGATGAAGGTGTTTGGATGAGCAGCAAAACATCTCAAATTAACAAGAAAATAATGACTCAGCACCTCTCTGGGTGATTTTGTAATTTTTTTCCATTGTGAAAAGCTCTTATTGATAGTCTCTAATATTTTGTGACAATCTGCTTTCATATGACTTCACTTGATTGTTTTGGAATAATCATTTTGGAATAACAGAGGTCATTATCATTTTCTATCTTTCAGGTATTTTGAAGATTGCTCTCAAATCATCCCGCAGGCTTTTTGATCTAAACATATCCAATTTCTTCAGGCTTTCTTCATAGGGCTTCCCCGATCCTTTCTGACTTTCTTTCAATCTGTTCAAATTTATTGGAATCCTTAAAATGTGCCCTGAATTGAACAAATATTCAAATTAGAATCAATGCAAAATAAAATGGAAATATTACTCCTGTGATTTGGAAATTAAACTTTTATTAATGAAGCCAAAAATGGTGTTTGTTTTTGAAGCTACTTCATACAGATGACTCATATTTACACTGTTGGCTTATTATATTTAGGAATAAATTAAAAGTTAACAAGAAATTAGGATATCTCAATGCAAATTAATTGATTTGCATTTTGCAATTTGGGAATTATTGGAATGTTTGGTAGAAGGTATATGGAAAAATACTGGAGTTGAGACTATCCCAAATATGCTTTCTTTCAAAAGGCAACTGAATTTCCTTGTTTTCTTTGAAGACGTTTTGCTTCTCATCCAAAAAGCTTCTTCAGTTCAGTTCAGTTCTTCATGAACAGAAGAAGCTTCTTGGATGAGAAGCGAAATATCTTCAAGCAAAACAAGAAAATCTAGTTGCCTTTTGAAAGAAAGTACCTTTGAGACAACCATGACCTGGGTGACTGAGAATCTTCATAGACAATAGGATTAAGAAGCAGTCTTAGAAATTGAGAAGATTTAGGAAACATCTGACTACTTTTCAAAAATCTTGATGTAGCCCATCTGTCTGATTTTCCAGTCAAGAAAAACTTCCCTATTGTTATGTTTTCCAATATTTAAACATCCTTCCTTTTCCCATTCAATAGCTGTTGCAAAAATGCAAATATTCTCAGAAGCAAAATATTAAATTAAAAAAAACTATTTTTTTTCGTGGGAATGATTTACTTTTACTGCAAGAGTTGAATTTCCTTGAGTTTCTTTGGCTCTAAAACTGAAAGGATTGACTCAATATGCATAAAACATTAAGTAAGATCAAGTATGATTGCAGTTTTCATGACCATAGATAAAACCTTGAAATCATGAGAGCTTTGTGTGCGTGTGTGTGTGTGTGTGTGTGTGTGTGTATGTATATGTATGTATATGTATGTATGTATATATATATATATATATATATATATATATATATGTATATATATATATATATATATATATATGTATATATTTTCTTCTTATTTTCAAATCCAATGCCAAAGTAGGAAGAACTGAGCTTTTAACACTGAGCCCTTTCCCAGATGAATCATCTTGAATAGCTATAATTCGTGTCTCTCTGGAACATTCGGGGTTGGCCACCATGATGTAAAGGACAACCGCAGCCTAATCAAACAAATATTTGGGAGAGCGATATAGTCCTTGAACTGAACCCAACCTCTTTTTGTTGCCAAAATACGAGAGCTTTAAAGTGCTGAAGAACCCTGTGTGATACCTGATTAGCTCTACAGCCGTGATTCACCTTTAAAAAAGAAGAAATGACAAGATGATGATTCCAGCTGTTAAAGGGAATGTGTCAAAGCTGACCACCACCACCACCACCACCACCACCACCACCCCAAAAAAATCCTGCTCACATCAAGAGATCAGGTTTCCATTTTGTGGAGCTATCAACAGGATAGGAACAACTTTTTCAGACACTGCCAAATTGTAACCCTGTTTTGGAATGCAAGTTTTTGTTTTGATAAACTGCAGCTTGCAATACCCCGTCTCCCGCCCCCAAATTTTCACATCAAGAAGTTTGGCTTAGACTGCTTTTAGGCTATAATGACTTCTAAACCATAGACAGCCAAAAAGAAGAAAATCAGTACAAGGGAGGCTCAGGGACACATCATACTTGGACATCTGAACAGTTTCACAAAGGTCTGACTCAGGGGCAGGCAATATTTACTGATAGGAATAACACTGCCAAATAAGGTATAAAGACTGGAGAAAAGAGATAAAAATCTGATGTAAACCACAATTTGGAACCTATATTAAATTATTCAGCATTGTACATCCCAAGACAACTCCAGAAATATTTTGGCATGAAGTTATTTGAATTACTGATAGAAGCTTCGTCCTAGCTAAAAGGGGGAAGTTTAAACTACATCTCACTCAATTCAATAAAACAACAATCTTATAAAATAACTCAAATCTTAATAAATTTCAGCACTATTTAATCACTGAATAGCTCGTTGGCATGTTATATCTCTCACAAATATTATAAGCAAGCCAGTCTGGCATTTATTTAGAAGCAAATGTTATGAAGGAAGATAGTAAATCTTTCTCTCCATTTTGAATGCGAGTTCATGATTTCCTATATCAGCTCACCAGTAGTTACATCTGATGTGGCTACTGAGTTCTTATTCTGATCTTCCACCAATCAGTGGCATTCATTTGCTCCACTGATTTAGATCTACACAACAGTATATGATAAAAGAATCCATTATAACTAGTAAAGTTCTCCTAGAGCCGTGATGGCAAACCTGTGGCATGCAGAGCCATTTCTGCTGGCACGCGAGCTGCAGGCAAACTTAAAATTTTAAGACTTGTGGACTTCAACTCCCAGAATTCCCATTTCCTTGCATGCTGGCTGAGGAATTTTGGGAATTGAAGTCCACAAGTCTTAATGTTGCCAAGTTTGGAGCCCCCTGTCCTAGAGGGATTTTCTTCCCCTCACGGTATACTGAAATATAGATTTTCTTTACTTATGGAATGATGAAAAAGAGTTATGGGTTTAAAATAACTTATCCTGTACAGGTAGTCCTTGACTTATGATATTAATTGAGTCACAAATTTCTGTTGCTAAGTAAGAGTTCTTAAGTGAGTTTTGCTCCGTTTTATGATGTTTCTTGCCACAGTTGTTAAGTGAATCGCTGCAGTTATTAAAACTTAATAACACGGTTGTTAAGTGAATCTGGCTTCCCCGTTGACTTTGTTTGTCAGATGATCATTAAAGGGGATCACATGACTCCGGGACATTGCAACTGTCATTAATATAAGTCAGTTGCCAAGTATCAGAATTTTGATCACATGACATTGTGGCTGCTTCAATGGTTGTGTGAAAAATAGCAATAGCACTTACATTTATATAAGAGATGGGTCAATGGCCATTCCATACCCAGATGACTTTGAGACACATATAGCAATAGCACTATATAGCAATAGCACTTAGACTTATATACTGCTTTATAGTGCTTTACAACTCTCTCAAAGCGGTTTACAGAGTCAGCATATTTCCCCCAATAATCTGGGTCCTCATTTTACCAATCTCAGAAGGATGGAAGGCTGAGTCAACCTTGAGCCTGGTGAGATTCAAACTGCCAAACTGCTGGCAGCTGGCAGTCAGCAGAAGAAACCTGCAGTACTTCATTCTAACCACTGTGCCTGGTCACAAGTCACTTTTTTCAGTGCTTTTGTAACTTCGAACTATCACTAAACAAATTGTTGTAAGTTGGGGACTTTTTGTATATCAAGGTTTGAGAGTCTGTGACCCTTCACTACAGATAACCCTCAACTTATGACCAGTTGTGTAATGACAATTCAAAATTACAATGGCCTTGGAAAAACTGATTTCCAACCTGTTGCACCACCCTCAAATGGGTTACAACATTCACCCTTAGGTGACTGCAGTTGCCAGGAAATTCAGTAATTTTTAAAGGCTTGTTTCTCACCCCTCAACTAAACATCTAAGTTATTTTGGGGAACAACTTACCTGTGTTTTGAGCTAGTTTGCCTACCACAAACATGCAGCCTTCCAAAACTGTGGCCATCTCAACTGTAATTTGAGTGTGTTTTAAGACTAGCTTACTGAAGGTATTTTATTAGATGCTTAAATTAAAAGAAAGTTGAAGTTTCAAATCTTGGATAGCTGTGACAAGGCTGTTACAGACTAGAGAACGTAGAATGCTGGGATGAGATACTTTAAGCCATTGTTTGTTTATGGTTTAAGAGAACAAATCACAATCTGCTGAGTTCACACCTATTGAAAGCCTCCTTAGTTTACAAGTCTCACTGGCTGAGTTCATATAGTATGCTAAGTAAACCACATTACTCAGTGTGTCCTCATTTAATGTAGCGTATGGCCGCAGTAGTTCAATAGCTAAGATGCTGAGCTTGGTAACGGAGTGAACTCACGTTACTTGTCCCAGCTTCTGCCAACCTAGAAGTTTGAAAGCATGTAAAAAATGCAAGTAGGAAAATAGGGACCACTTTGGTGGGAAGGTAACAGCGTTCCGTGCTCTTTCGGTGTTTAGTCATGCTGACCACATGACCACGGAGACGTCTTCAGACAGCACTGGCTCTTTGGGCTTTGTAACGGAGATGAGCACCACCCTCTAGAGCCAGAAACGACTAGCACGTATGTGCGAGGGGACCTTTACCTTTATGGACATAAGATTGTGTTCTTAGCGTCACACTAATGTATAGTTAAAGTAATGGGTGGATCCTTTCCCCGAAACATCATTTTTGATCATTGTTGTTGATTTTGAATGACAAAAGTTTTCAAAGAGGAATATTTCTCAGCTCTACCTTTTGATGCCAAGGACTGAACCTGGAACCTTCTGCATGCTAACTCTCTGCTCTTTCACTCAGCTTTCCTTTCTGATGATAAGCTTTGCAAGATAAGTTGGCCAATTGAAAAAATTGTCCTTAACCAAATGGTTATAGCCCAATCTGTATGAGGAAGGAACTGGATAGATACAAAAAAAAAATCAGAGATAAGCACGTATGAAAATACTCATTTATATAACATTATCGCCCTAGTCTCCAAAGAACAGGGTCTGAAGTAAACTTGGCAGCATAAAGCATCCCTTCAGAAGAAAGGCAAGTTTTCTTTTTAAGTGTTCTGAATAACAGTCCCATGACTTGTATATAAAAGTCATACAAAGGAACCCTGAGCAGTCTCACAAGTTCTATAGTTCCTTTCTTGATTAATACCTATGGACAGTACCAATCAGATAAAGCTCTTTCACTGGCAACTGAATCTGGCCTGAGGGCTGTACATGTCCCACCCCTGCCCGTCAGATGCTTATCCAGCTGCTCCCCTGGAACTCCCAGAATACAAGATTCTAATCCAGCCACGCTCTTTCCTAAACATAGGAGCTATGCTATTGTTCTGGATTCAAAGTGGAAAGAGAGGCATGGCCTAAAGCTCAGAAGAGGGGCAGTGGGTAGCCTCACCTAAGAATGGTTATGTTTGAACTGTCTTTGTAGCCATATGATTGGACCGTTCAATCATTCCTGCTTCAGGACACAATAGTATTGCTTGTCTTTTTGAGGAGAATGACCGAAAGGAGACAAAGCAAGAGCTTTTCGTTCACTTATTTCTCCCAACTGCAGAGGTGTCAAACTCACGGCTGCACTGGGGTTCTGTTAACCTCGGGTGGAGGGGGTTACCAGGGTGGGCATGGCCAGCTCCACATCACTTGTGTCGGAGGTGCCTATGGTGGCCAGAGCGATCCACAAGTGAAAACGGAGCTTGGGAGGCCGAGCTCAGTTTTCGCTGACAGAGGGCTGCAGGAGGCCGTGGCAGCCAAAAATGGAGCTCAATTTTTTGTGGTAGAGGCACTATGGACCCGTCCTTTGCTGTTTTCTCTGGGCTGGATGTGGCCCACGGGCCTTGACACTCGTGTTCTACTGAGTCACTCTAGTTAACAGTTCTGGAGCAACTGCTTTATGTATTTATCATTCCAATAATCAAACATTCTCAGTTTACCTATAGTTTTTTAGGTATCCTGCATTACAATGTCCAGAAAAGTTGAAAATATATCACAGATACGACTCTCATAAATGATTGCTGTGATAATATAACTAGACACCAAATCTCGATGTGAGAGGCAACAATGCTCCTTGCTATCCCTCCCTTTCTACACCAAAAATATCCTTTACTTTCTTATCTTCCCTTTTGCTTTTTATTTCTGAGCAGGTTAAGAACATTTCTTTGTCAGGTTAGGGACAAAACACTGGGCTGTAGCTGCTTGCTATTTTTGTTGTGTTGGGTTAGTTATGGGGCCCAGAACTATCTTTATATATCAAGACAATGCTAGGTTTTCTTTTATTGTTATTTTTCATTCAAATAATCTAAAAATAAATAACTTAACAGTGAAGCAGGGAGTATGCTGGGTGCAAAGGAGGGCATCAGTAAGCCTATCCTTGCATAAATTTGGTGGCTTTTTATCTGCAATTGATCAGCCACAGTGAAATTCACTCTTGAAAAAAACACCCTAATGGTATTCTGTGGCATCCATCAAGGAATTGTCAAACAAAGCCAAGATGGCGGCCATGATAGGCAACCAAAGTCCTACCCATTGTACATATGTCCATGTACACATACAGAGAAGGACTTTGTTCTTTTGACCTATTTTTGTACCCTACCTTGAGAATGCCACTGCAGTATTAGCAAAAAAGGTAAAGAAGGGAATGACTGACACATAAGCTAGAGTTGTCTCTTTCTCTTCTTCACATTTATGAATGCATAAATGCACAAATTATATTTCTGTCCCTTTTTTAAAAATGATACCTTGTCTTCTTGTTACTGTTACAGTTATGAATGATGTTACTGTCTTTGAAGCAAGAGAAATTATACTGAGCCATTTGGCCTCTCATTTGGACCAAATAATCTTTTCATTTCTTCTTTTTTTTTTTAAAGGAGAAACAAGTATGTTTGTGTTTTAATATATAACACTGTATTCTGACTTATACCCTAAAAACTCCGATTACTTCCACTCCATTTGACATTTGAACAAAAGTTAAACAATCACATTCCAACCACATTCCTATCTTGTCTACATTTTTAAAATGTTTTTTTGTGCTGGCAAAGGGAAGAGCCGATTTTCTGATTCTTGCACGCCTAAAACGTCTCTTAGGCTGCACCTTTTCCTTATCTTGAAAAGCTCAACTAGAAAATTAGGCAAAACAGGCCTCTAAATCAAGCTGTAGCATCTCCAGTAAAATGGTAGTTTATCTTCCGCACAAGCTGGATGGTGGAGATCCATGTAATTAGAGAAACAAATGCAGCCATAGCTCTTAACATCTACACCAGTAATTCAGTTCTTCCATGAAAAGGAGGGGGACGACAGCAAAATGAAAGTGTCGGTTGGCTTAGATCACAAATTAGATCCACAGCTAAAACTGTCTTCCATAATTGGTTTTAAATATGCTGCATACTTCAATGTTTGCTACCACACATGCTGCCACATTGGATCCTGAAATGCATATTATGTATACTGTGGGACAGGGGAATCACAGCCATTGGACAATGAAAGAAGAGGAAAGACTAAATGTTGAGACTAAGCTACAAAGAGTACCATCCAATGATTTCATATAAAAAGGAGAGGCAGGTTGGATACTGAAGACAAAAATATTGCAATTATTAGCAAACCGAATTATTGGAAACCAAATGATTGGGAAGATTTTCAGCAATGGGCAACATGCCAAAATAGGAATGATTAAATATTTTGAGATTATATCACACCTTAAAGCTTTGGAGCTTTATGTTGTCATAGTAATAGCTTACTAGTAGTTTCTCAACGATTCTATTAGATCAGGGTTGTCAAATTCAAGGCCCAGGGACTGGATACAGCCTGTGGAGTACTTAGATCTGGCCCACAGGGCCACCCTGAAAACAGTGAAGGATCGGCCTGCAGTGCTTCTGCCAGCAAAAACGGGCTCCCGAGCTCTGTTTTTACTGGCAGAGGGTTGCAGGAGGCCGTGGCAGCCAAAAAGGAAGTCGGGAGCCTGTTTTCGCTGGCAGAGTGCTCAGATCACCACAGGTACCCCCAGCATGAATGACATCGAACTGGCCACTCCCACCCTAGCCACACCCACCCTGGCCCCTCGAAGTCAAACGTAACCTTGATGCAGCCCTCAACAAAACTGAGTTTGACACCCTTGTATTAGATCATGGTAAGATTACTCTAAGAACTCTCAGACTGTGCAACCCTGATTGGTTACTATGGGGATCAAATTAAGGAACCAGATCACAATTTTCCAGATGTTGTTGGCCATTATTTATGCAGGAGTAGTTGGATTTGAATTCCAAAATCTTTCTACCAGAAAAAAAAACTGTATTAACACACCATGTCATTCTTCTAGAAGTCGCACCGTGTTGTGATTGTGGCATAAGTTTCAACATCTCATACTTTGCTAGTACAGGTAATGTGTTTATTTTTGGCCAAAAAATTGAAGAACAGACTGCTGACAGGAAAAATAATCTTGGATTGTAAGCAAAGTCCCTGAAGTAAAATGTTACTGTTAAAGTGGATTTCTGATAGTACATGTGCCATCTCGCTTTCAGCAAGCACAAAGAAGAACCTTATTTATGTTTGTAAATTAATCCAGTTTCTTGAACTTTTCTCATATTTTAGGGTGTTGTCCTATTACATGTCTCATCTTATTAATTATAGTGATGATGTCTTTACAGTTATTAATAAGAAATGGCTCCAAACTATCTGTAACCAGATGCTTGGTCTTTAAAGAGTCCTCCACAAACAGCACTTTAAATAAAAACTTCACTTTTAAAAAATAAAATTAAGTTTGTTCCTTAAACTAGCCTTGTTAACTTTATAATGAGTCTATTTTTCATTGTCATGCATTTATAATTTTTTTGGCCTGATCCCAAGAAAATAAATCATGTTGGGGGGGAAAGGAACATAGTTTATTGGTGAAATCTATCTTTTCAAAATAGAAAGCTCCAAGTTCAGTCACTATTATCACCAATCAGGGCAGTGTCTGTCAACCTTGGCAACTTTAAGATACACAGACTTCAACTCCCAGAATTCTGGGTGCTGAAGTCCATGCATCTTAAAGTCACCAAAGCTGACAAATGGTGAATCTCAGTGCTGTCTGGGGAATTCTGGGAGCTGAAGTCCAGACATCTTAAAATTGGCAAAGAATGAATCAAGGAGAATAGTACTGAACCTTAGTGTGTTAATTTTGTTGTCAGTTGCAAAGTTGTGTGCAACCCATCACAACCCCATGGACAATGTTCCTTCAGGCCTTCCTGTCCTCTACATCTTTGGAGTCCATTTAAGCTCACGCCTACTGCTTCAGTGATTCCATCTAGCAATCTCATTCTCTACCATCCCTGTCTTCTATTGCCCTCAATCCTTCCCAGCATTAGGCTCTTCTCCAGTGAGTCCTTACTTCTCATTAGGTGGCCAAAGTATTTGAGTTTCATCTTCAGGATCTGGCCTTCTAAAGAGCAGTCAGGATGATCTCCTCTAGGACTGATCACCCAAGGGACTCGCAGGAGTCTTCTCCAGCACCATGGTTCAAAGGCCTCAATTCTTTGGTGCTCAGCCTTTCTTATGGTCCAACTTTCACAGCCATACATTGCAACTGGAAAAACCATAGCCTTGACTGTTTTCCCCTCAGGTCTTGTATCTTCCCTACACCGTATGCTCTAATAATTCCAATACCAGCTGAGAAGATATGCAATGAGAGGTTGAAGAAGGTTGAATTGGATGACCAATGGAATGATTCAGCTTATGGTAGCTTCAAGAGTTAAAGCCACAGGATTGAACTACTCTGCCCTATTTTTATTTATTTATTTGTTTGTTTGTTTGTTTGTTTGTTCGTTCGTTCATTCATTCATTCATTTATTATCTTTTAGTCCAGTGGCCCCAACCTTTAGGGCACCAGGGACCAGTTCTGTGGAGAGAGGTTTTTCCGTGGACCAGAAGGGCTGTGGTTTCATGTGCTGCCTGCGTCCTGCAGATGGGGCTTCTCTTGTTTACATGGCTCAGTTTCTGGCATGCCATGGACCAGTGTTTGTCCATGGACTGGGGGTTGGGGACCCCTGTTTAGTTTGTCTTGACCCCTCTTATCTGCCTGGATTAGTCCTTATAGAGTCTTCTTGGCAAGACTTCAGAAGTACCTGGTCACTGCTTGCTTTCTAAGGCTGAGAGAAAGTGACTGGCCCAAGGTCACCCAGCTCAAGGTGGGACTTGAACTCACCACTCCTCAGTTTCTAATCTGGTGCCATAACTATTGGACTAAACTGGCTCTCTATTGTGTTTAAATGCTTTCAAAGTCAATTAACTCAACTCTCGTTCAGGACTACAACTTCCTGAGTCATTTCAGTACTATTTTCCTGCAAGGAAACTTTCCATGACTAATATCATAAATATGAAACTTGGATTTAAGAGCACCACACAATCAAATGCAAGTTTAGCTATACGCACAGTCCATTACTTCACTTAACCTGCTTGCTAAGTAGTTTTGTGATACTTATATAACTCTAAACAGAACATTTCCAAATGTGAGCCCATAACCTATTATGGAATATATCCAACACCTGCCTTTCATAAATCTGTAGCTGTTTTTTCCATCATGTGAAAGTCCTATTATATGTTAATTTTAATTAAGCAATATGAACAAATATTAGCAAGATGGTCCTTAAAATAACTTGAGTTGAGAAACCACAATTGAAACAATTGCCCTACTATAACTGTAGTTATTACCAGATTGAAAATGCTAGGGAATGAGAGCAGTTGTCCTTGCTCCATAGCAGGTTTACCCAGGAGATGAGCAATATGAGGTTTTACCAACAAATGCACCACAGGAAACTTCTGTAAGATCCTCCATTTTAATTATAAAATATTTTTATCCACTGGCAGATTATTCCCAATTTACTGACATTTTTTTAGATAATATTTACTAGAGCCAGGGGTGTAAAGCACAAGCCACACCCACCCCAGCTCCGCAAATGGAAAAAATGTTGTGAAACATCACGATGGCAACGTGATGCAACGAGTTTGATATCTGTGTCCTAGACACTCTTGGTGATTCCTTTGAAACTTAGGCCCACCCACATATTCTGAGGAATTCTTGGCTTCTACAATCCCATGTCTCTTTAATAATACTCAGTAGGTAAATCATGTGAACTGCTACTCATAGTCTGATATTCATGACATGAGATGAGATTTAAACAAATCACTAATCAAAGCTAAAACTGAAAGATCAAATGTTTTGGAACATTCATGAGGGAAAAAATGAAGTTTTCTATTTTAACTTTTTAAAAATAAAATAAAAATTGAGTACAGTCAGAAAGGGTTGTCCACTGCCTACTTTCTAAGGCTGAGAAAAAGATGAGATTTAAACAAAGTCACTAATTAAAAGCTGAGACTGAAAGATCATATGCTTTGGAACATTCATGAGAATACCCCAAAATATTTTCTTTGGAGTCTTTTCTTTAAAAAAAATCCCATTTATTTGGCCCTGTTTTGAGTTGGCTTCATTGAGTAACCATAACATCACTGTCCAGATTTAAGCCTAAATAGTTAGGTAGCATTGTGATGTCATCCTCTGACTAACAGGGTGAAATTACTCTCACAGAGTTTCAAAAATAAAGGAGAATGAGCTGTAGAGGAAAAAGGTGATATTTTGATGGTTTTGTTTCTTTGCAAAGATTCATGTTGATCATTTATATCCTCAAACTAAAACTGAAGAATGTCCAACAGTTTTAAAGTTGGCATGCACTACAGATTTTTCAGATTTTTGCATGTTATACAATAACATGCTTGGCAAATAAAATTTTGCAACTATATCACTTCTCATGGATAGATTATTAGGACATTTTAGTCTTTAGGTATGTTTTTGAAATTATATCACGATATGATACAAAACGGGATACAGAAAAGATGAATAAGTTTAAAAAAAAAACCCATCTGGGCTATTTTTATACTCTTCAGAGTCCATGTAGGATTGGGGCAGGTTATAACAATTATAAAATAAATGAATAAATAAGAGAGAGAGAGAGAGAGCGCTCGATAATGTTATGCATATACTATACTTTATTACCAATATTTATAAAGAAATGTAGTACTTGTATAAACCCCATTGAACTCGGTGGGATTCACAATGCAGAGTTTACTCAAAGTTATTCCCCTTAGGTTCAATGGGGCCTACTTCTTGGTAATTACATATAGGATTAAAACCAAAGGGATTATAAAATTGAAACAGTCAGTCCAAATGCAATGTTTCTCTAGGGCATTGGAAACAATGGTACAACAGATCTAATGATAAACTGAGACAAATTACTTTCCACAATGAGAAAGAAACTGGGGGGTTTGTTTAGATCCTTGGGAGTTCTTGATCTTAACTTACAGTAGAAGATCCCACATAAAACTGACGCCATTCTGATTAAAAGCAGAAGAGCCAAATTCTTCTAAGCAAAGATTCACAACTCTGCGTGGCTGGAATTTTTTTTAATCTGATAAGTGTTGCAATATCAAATGGTGGGACTACAGGTAATCCTCGACTTACAGCAGTTCATTTCATGACCATTCAAAGTTGTAACAGCACTAAAAATAGTGATTTATGACCATTTTCCACACTTATGACCTTTATAGAATCCCCATGGTCATCTGATTTACATTTGGATGGATGACAACTGACTCACATTTATGATGGTTGCAATGTTCCTTTTGCAACCTCCTGACAAGCAAAGTCAATGGGGAAGCCAGATTCACTTAACAACCGAGTTCCTAACTTTACAACTGTGGTGACTCATTTAACAGGTGTGGCAAGAAAGGTCATAAAATGGGGCAAAACCTGCTTAACTCACTTAGCAATGTAAATTTGGGGCTCAATTGTGGTCATAAGTTGAGGACTACCTGTATAAAAGAAACGGCTGCCCATGTTCAGGTTCTTGGGCTCCTTTGCCACTGCAGCTTTGGAGTAACTGAGAAATACGGCAGTTACCCAAACTTTTACTACAGGTAATCTGTTGGATTAGTAAAGGAAGAGATTAGATAGTTGCAAAGGGTAGAGAAAGAGAAGGGTTAAAACTAACATATGTTGTGCTTTCAAATTATACCAAAACATGTGGTGCTTGTCTCCCAAGTCTGGCACTAAGGAGCCTGTGGTCTGGCAAAAGTTTGGATTTCTGGTTTTGATTTCAGAAATCATCACAAACACTAAAGCTGAAAAGCTCTAAATAACATTTGAAGGGAAGGGCTATGAAATCCTGGTTTATATACCATACATGAAACTAGACATTGTTCTCTTGGAGTTTGTGTTCCAATTCTGTCTTTATATAATTAGACAAAATGGATCTTTAAAGGAGGAGGAGGAGGAAGGAATTGGTACTATGTTAGATCTTGCTGTAAAACTCTTTTGGCAACAAAGCTGCTTAATCTCGGAGATTAATTCTTTATTTGAGAAGACAAGTAAAGAATCTTGGATACTACTGTAGTCTGCAAGTATCAACATGGAACATTGCCTGGGATCTCCAAAGGCATGTTAATCCAATGGCTTTATCAGAAAGTATCTGTCACTCTAAGAAAGCTAGATCTAGGCAAGATACAGTTGCTCTCATACATAAACTCCTGGCGCAAACGGTGATGGGGTTACCAATAATCTAATGAAACAAAGTCCTACTACTCTCTATACCAGGGGTCTCCAACCTTGGCCACTTTAAGACTTGTGGACTTCAACTCCCAGAATTCCTCAGCCAGCAAAGCTGACAGCAAAGCTGGCTGAAGAATTCTGGGAGTTGAAGTCCACAAGTCTTAAAGTGGTCAAGATTGGAGACCCCTGCTCTATACGATGGGAATGTATCCAGGTTGGTTCTCTCCCAATGATATGCCACAGATCCATGGAATTATAATACATCTGCAGGTATTTCTACCTATAAATAAGACATTCGAGTTGCTGTGATGCAGTGGTTAGAATGCAGTACTGCAGGCTACTTTTGCTGTCTGCTGTCCACCTGCATTTCAAATCTCAACAGGCTCAAGGTTGACTCAGCCTTCCATCCTTTCAAGGTCAGTAAAATGAGGGCCCAGATTGTTGGGGACAATATGTTAGCTCTGTAAACCACTTAGAGAGGGCTGTAAAGCACTGTGAAGCAGTATATAAGACCAAGTGCTATTGCTATCTCCCTATTTCTAACTTCTTGCAGCAAATTGGAAGTCATTCCTAAAATTGCTCCAAAGTAGGTTGGGCTCCAGCAGTAATCCTTTTATGTAACCAAAAGTTTCTCCAGTAGTATCTTAAACTTCAACCTTATACAACATATTGCTTCAGCAGTTTTCTCTTTATTGAAACTAGAAGCCTGTGTCATTTTCAGTGTCTCACATATTAGAGAGAGAGAGAGAGAGAGAGAGAGAGAGAGAGAGAGAGAGAGAGAGAGAGAGAGAGAGAGAGAGAGAGATAAGTACAATGCAGTAACTCTCCAAGAATTGGTGACTTTGGCATTCCTCAGTGAAGTATTCTGAGCAGTTAAACAAAAACATCCTGAAAATGTATGACTTCTGTCACATCAGTTGCCAATGGGATGAAGAAAAATGCAGACCTTCTAATGAATTGTCTTTATGGATTAGTTGGAGAGTCAGTTTGGTGTAGTGGTTATGGCATCAGGCTAAAAACTGGGAGACTTGAGTTCTAATTCCATATTAAAAGCAGCTGAGTGATCTTGAGCCAATCACTTTAGCTCAGCCCTAGGAAGGAGGCAATGGCAAACCACTTCTGAAATCTTGCCAACAAAATTGCAACAATTTGTCCAGCCCTCTCCAAGAATCAGACACAATTAAACAGAAGTGGGGAAAATGTATCGGTTGCCAGGGTACATAAATATAGAAACTATATTGTGCTCATGTTCTGATTTGGGCTTTAGAGCCAACCAATGTGACAAATGTTGGACAAAAAGAGGAAAGGCTCTGATTCAGAGTGGAACAACTGCAACTCCTATTATAATCAGCTTGAAACCCGATAGAAAAAAAGACTGGCTCAAATCAGAGGTACAACACTCAGCTGGACAGGGAATGAGATGCATAAATAACAGTCATACTGAGGCAGGAAGCTATTTATCAGAACCAAAACTGTTAAGTTCTATCATTCAAAACTCCATTCCTCTTTCATTCCAAAACATCTAAACCTCAGCAGTATAATGTCTGTACAGCAAATACTTTAATTATGAGTGGAATTCTATTACAAATCATGAAGTTATTTCTTAGAATATTCTAATCTGCGTTCTCCACTGGTATGAGGTGCACTAATGCAAATTTCATCAAATACAGACGTTTTTTCAATAGCACACATGAAAAATACAGGGAAATGTATTATCTTACTGGTTCTCTTACAAAATAAAGGCACAGAGAGGCAAAATAATTATTCAATTATAGGTTAAAAGCTCATTAGCACTTCCAGATCAAGAGTACCAATATGAGACAGCAGCACAGAAATAGCTTTCTACAGCTCTTTGATGCCATCTGTTGGTTGTCCAGATTTTTGGTAGCCCAAAGACAATAGTCTTGCTTCCTCATTATTGGCCCAGCTATGGTCCTATGTATTTGTTTAATACCTATGCTGGGTAAGTCTTGGGATAATCACAGGACTATGTTTATAGTGATGCAGTTAATAATTCAAATGGAGCTAAGTTCAAAGAGCAAAAGTGATTCAGACCATATATATTATGTACATAGCACATGTTCAGAACACTTTAAAGCAGCCACATTATTCCTTGGGTGCCTATGGCAGATCTTGGAAGACACCCCGCATTAAGGTGTTCCTGGCAGGTGCAACATGCATGGCCTCACATGTTCCACATCATATTAAAGTCATATTAGCATGTCATCTTAGACTCAAACATTATTAACTGTATATAATAAATTAAGCTCATAGAGATATTTTATAACATATTCTGGGTCATCAACAACCAAAAAAAGGCTCAAAGACTAAAACTGGTTACTCATACGCAGGCAGGCAGCAAATTGCTCCAGAAGTCAAAAGCCATACCAGTAGGGTTGTGTTGGATAGAGATCTCAGTGGGATCACTGGATCTATGAAGGAGCCATCCTCAGATGAACCCATGGCATTCCGCATCTCTGAAAATTGCAAAACTCCTTTTAGGCAAGGAAACATTTTTCCATTTCTTAGAGTGTAAGCTTTTTAAGATTCTTTTCCCAACCAGCAGAAAAAAACCAACAGAATTTTAGAGAAGAATTCAATGGGGATAAAAGCTATAGTCATGTGAGTAGCTAACAATAAAATGGAGGATGCTATGCAAGCTATAGACAGCACTGAGATCTTCAAACAGAATAACCGCCAGGCAGACTTGCCAGACAACACAGAATATTTGTGCTTCTGTAGCTCTTACGTGTTACGTTTTATGCTACTAATGGTAAAAGGGAACGAAGAAAATGGAACACCAGAAGTAAATGGCCAATGAAAGCTGCACCTTGAGCACTGCACTTTGTTTGAATTTTTGCACCTAGAACTGAGAGCAATCTGAGAGTAACATAACAGTAAATGTTCTGAATGATGGGCAATTTTAGTGTGCTGATAAAGTACAGGAGGCCCAGCTTTTAATTTTGCAAGTAATAACACTTAGCCAGAGGAAATAAGAGTTTACATCTACTCTATCAAGTCATCTCTTCAGGTGAAGGGGTAGAAGTCAAAAGCCCCTATTTCTTGAGGGATGATTGGTGTGGGGAGAACATGAAGCTATAATAAAATTTGCAAAACAGTGGATTTCAAAACCATAGAGTTATAGTGCTGCATGGAGCAAGGAGACATTCAGGTCAATCAATAAGCAAAATTTGTCCCATTTATGACTGGCCAGCTTTTTAAAAATAGTGTGCATAATCACACACTATGGTGAACTTCCAATAATGCAATGCCACTTCCTCAGAGACAGGTCTGTATGGCTTTTTTAAATCTTTTGCATCAAGTATTAAGGATATGCTGGTGTAACTTGTATCTCTCATGAGCAGCCATCCTATTCTGTCCAATAAGTCCTGTATCACCTACATTCCATCAGTACTGCCTCTTCCAAATCCAGCAATGTGGATATATTTATGATTCATAATCCCATACACCCAATTCTGGTGAGTTTACAGCATGTGTGAATCAAAGGAGTTACTTCTGTACAAATTCTTCATACATGTCACTCATATGATGCATGGGATTCAGAGATTACAGGTGAAACTCGAAAAATTAGAATATAGTGCAAAAATTCATTTATTTCAGTAAACTAAAAGTGAAACTAATATATGAGATAGACTCATTACATGCAAAGCAAGATAGTTCAAACCATGATGTGTCATAATTGCAATAATTATGGCTTACAGCTCATGAAAACCCCAAATCCACAATCTCAGAAAATTAGAATATTACCTGCAATCAATAAAACAAGGATTGTACATAGAACAATATCGGACCTCTGAAAAGTATAAGCATGCATATGTACTCAGTACTTGGTTTGGGCCCTTTTTGTAGCAATTACTGCCTCAATGCGGTGTGGCATGGAAGCTATCAGCCTGTGGCATTGCTGAGGTGTTATACAAGACCAGGATGCTTCAATAGCAGCTTTCAGCTTTTCTGCATTGTTCGGTCTCATGTCTCTCATCTTTCTCTTGGCAATGCCCCATGGATTCTCTATGGGGTTCAGTTCAGGCGAGTTTGCTGGCCAATCAAGCACAGTAATCCCACGGTCATTGAACCAGGTTTTGGTGCTTTTGGCAGTGTGGGCAGGTACCAGGTCCTGCTGGAAAATGAAGTCAGCATCCCAATAAAGCTCATCTGCAGAAGGAAGCATGAAGTGCTCCAAAATCTCCTGGTAGACGGCTGCATTGACCCTGGACTTAATGAAGCACAGTGGACCAACACCAGCAGATAACATGGCTCCCCAAATCAACATAGACTGTGGAAACTTCACACTGGACTTCAAGCATCTTGCAGTGTGTGCCTCTCCATTCTTCCTCCAGACTCTGGGTCCTTGGTTTCCAAATGAGATGCAAAAGTTGCTTTCATCAGAAAAGAGGACTTTGGACCACTGAGCAACAGACCAGTTCTGTTTTTCTTTAGCCCAGGTAAGACGCTTCTGACATTGTTTGTTGTTCAGGAGCAACTTGACAAGAGGAATACAACATTTGAAGCCCATGTCCAGGATCCATCTATGTGTGGTGGCTCTTGATGCACTGACTCCAGCTTCAGTCCACTCCTTGTGAAAGTCCCCAACACTTTGAATGGCCTTTTCCTGACAATCCTCTCCAGGCTGCAGTCATCCCTGCTGCTTGGGCACCTTTTTCTTCCACACTTTTCCCTTCCACATAACTTGCTATTATTGTGCTTTGATATAGCACTTTGGGAACATCCAACTTCTTTTGCAATTACCTTTTGAGGCTTTCCCTCCTTATGGAGGGTGCCAATGATGGTTTTCTGCACAACTGTCAGGTCAGCAGTCTTTCCCATGATTGTGATTCCTACTGAACCAGACTGAGAGACCATTTAAAGGCTCAGGAACCCTTTGCAGGTGTTATGGCTTAATTAGCTGATTAGAGTGGGGCACTTTGAGCCTAGAATATTGAACCTTTTCACAATATTCTAATTTTCTGAGATTGTGGATTTGGGGTTTTCATGAGCTGTAAGCCATAAACATCGCAATTATGACACATCACGGCTTGAACTATCTTGCTTTGCATGTAATGAGTCTATCTCATATATTAGTTTCACCTTTTCAGTTGCATAAATGATCTTTTGCACGATATTCTAATTTTTCAAGTTTCACCTGTATTGTTCTGATGGGTCTGTGCTTTTCTCCTGCTTGAAGTCCACCTTTTCTTAGACTCTTAACTTTGGCTCAAGTTTTTAATAGGCAGAATATATTTCATAAGAGGCACAGCATTTTGGGTAGTAAAAACCAGGCTTTAAACCTTGATCCTTAGGCCACTGAGCTATCAAAGGCAAAACTGATGATCATAAACCCAAACATAACCAATGTATCAAACCAGGGTGCTTTGTTTCTGTTTTTGAGGAGAAAAATGACAGACTGAAGGACTGTCAATTATCTGATTCACAAGACTTCTATTTTTGAAAAGCAAAGCTAAAAACTACCCTCATATTCAGCAATTTGAGCTATATTTATGTGTCATTTGTCCTTCTCATTCTTTAACCTTTGAGTGAAAACAAGGAAAAACCTGTAGGTATGATTAATACAGACATTCTCCAATGAACAACAATCCACAAATTATGTGTACATTTAGTACACGTTGTGTTTTAGCCCAAAACAAAATTGCCCCAAACCCTCTATATTCATCCAGAGTGCTTCTTTTTTCCACCCTAGCAAGTGGGGGTTTCAACTACATACAAAATGAAGGAAAAAATTAATCTTTCACATAGGACATCCCCATAAACCAACATATTCCCTATAAACCATTAATCTTTCTTCTGAGTAAACATTGCCTTCCATTTCCCTGACAGTCCCAACACGGCAAACAAACATTTAGCAGCAATCTACATTAAGAGTTTGGATCCTTCCCCCCAATATGGCAATGTCCATTCAATCATGCACTCTGTGATGCATTGTGGGGTCTTTGGTGCTTTCTGAACTTGGTCGTTTTCATCAAAACACTGCTTTGTGCACTGATGATGTTGCCTAGTTTGGTAATGAAACATCTGCAACAAAACCACCAAGCTCAGAGAGCACCAAGGACCAAACAATTTATCCCCGGGCTACAAATATTCTCTTCTATGATGGGTTCCTTAATCTCATTGTTTCTTCCTCTTTTTTTTCCCAGAAACCTTGTTTGAAAAAAAATATTGTTGTTTGCCTCACATGTACATATATAAATGATATGAATTTGATATCCACACAACTCACATACAAAAGAAGTCTGAAATGGTACACAAGGCAAGTTTGCTGATAATATTACTTCAAATAATCCCAGATTTTTTTTCCCTTCACTCTTTCTTAAAATCTTATGTCCCCAAATTGGAAAATTCACTGAAATGTCTTAATCTACAACAGGGGTGTCAAACTGGTGGCCTGCAGCCAGATGTGTCACATGCAGGCCACGCCCACCCCAGCTCTTCAAAGGAAAAACACGTCACAATACATCATGTGACACTATCAAGTTTGGCATCCGTGATCTACAACAACCAAGATGTGCTCAAATAGCAAACAGTCAATCATCATCTTCATCATCATCATCATGCATGTTCACAATCAATAATACAGGAAATGGGCTCAAATACAGAAACACATTATTAAATAAATTATGATACTTATATGGCTGCTATTAGCATAACCCTAATTCATAATGGCATCTAAAACAAATTCATCACACCCAGCAATATAATGATTTGATTTATACTGAAAAGAAAGGGGGGGGAGAACTCTCTGGAGAACAAAATTAAACTAACAAGATATATGTGCTTCTCAAACCCAAAGGGGCTTGTTTGTTTGTTTGCTTGCTTGCTTGCTTATTTTTAAGCATCAAAATAACTAAATTATTAAAAAGAAGGGTGGGCAAAATGCTTCTCTGGAAGTAAATCACATGTCTGATTCCTGTTTACACATCCAACGGTTATTAATGTCAAGCTGTAGTGAAGATACTCAAGAAAATCATTACCATTCAGAGCCACTAACAGCTATTAAATCTCCATCAATTCAACTTAACACAAGTGTACTTCAGGGCCCTTCTGAGATGCAGCCCAGAAGCTCCTGCCTGACTTTATTCTATTGTCCTCTAAAGTCACAAAGGGCCCTTGCTGAGAATGCCTCTGAAAAAGAATCTTATGTCTTATAGACCTGATGTTCTTTTAACAGATCTTTCCTTAATCAACAGATCCCACATACCCTTTCTCTACCAATAGATTAAAAGAAAAATGGGAGAGAGCTCTAAGATAACCTCAGCAAGTCAGTACAAAGCAAGAAAAAAACTATATCAATGTTACTGAAAGTTTTCCTTTCACTTCTTGGAGAGAGGAGCAAGGCGAGGAATATTTAATTTGGAAGAAGTAAGATAAAGGAACTCCTCGACTTATGACTGCAGTTGGGGCTGACTGACGTAGCCATTAAGTCAGCAGTGCCCAATTTTACAAACTTTTTTTTTGCTGCAGTTATAAAGTGACTTGCTGAGGTTATCTAACGCAATCCTTACATGAATCCGGCTTCCTCCCAATGACTTTGCTTGATGGGAGCCAGCTGGGAAGGTCACAAAGAATAGAATAGAATAGAATAGAATAGAATAGAATAGAATAGAATAGAATAGAATAGAATAGAATAGAATAGAATAGAATAGAATAGAATAGGAATTCTTTATTGGCTAAGTGTGATTGGACACACAAGGAATTTGTCTTGGTGGTATTATGTGACCCCAGGACATTGGAACAGTTGTGAATACATGGCGGTTGTCCAACATCTGAATTTTGATCTGGGGTGCTGCAACCACTATAAGTGCAACCATCAGTCATAAGTCACTTTTTTCAATGCCACCATAAATGAATGGTTGTAATTTGACAATTCCCTTTATATCTCATTTCAGCACAGAGAGTTCAGTTTCAATTCTGGGTTTGTTGCTATTGCTCATTTAAATCGTCATGATTTCAATGAATGTCAAATGTGCAGTGGAACTGCATCCATGGCCTAATGCCTATAATATAGTTACCACACTCTAATATGGCCAAATGGAGGCCCACCATCAACTGGACAATGAGTCCAAAACTGTTCCCTGCTCTGTATTCGGTAACTAAATGGGTGGAACATGGGAAGGTCCCTTCATGAAACAGTCTCTAAACATTAAACAAAATAGGTTATAAGTTGGCCAGCATTTGGATGGGTGACTGGCTGACCAGCCTTCTTAAGTAGTCTTGAACTTTAGAAATAAATCATGTAAGCAACTGATCTCCAAGCCCCATGGTTTTGGGGTGCCACAACCGAGCATCACACTGTGTAGATTCTGTCAGTATTCCCCGATCAGATGACTGAAGGTGTAGCTGGACTTCTTTTTGCAGATGTGCCATGCTGTTTGAGAATTCTGCTTGCTGTGGGTCCAGTCTTTGTGGGAGGACACCCCAAAGCTGGAGAAGGTTGACTGACAGGTTTACGTGGTGTCCAACAAATGCATGAGGTAGCCAATGTTCCTGACTACAACCCTGAATGAAGACCAATTTTCGATAGCTGCATGATGGATGTAAATAATTATTTGATGGGGGAACTATTCAAATAATTCATCCTGATAGAAATAAAAAACACCTTGGCATTCAAAGGCAAACTGGCTTACATAAAAACTGGTTGTACCTACAAAGGCACTCTGATACCTACTTGTAAAATCTAAGAATGTACATTCCTTTACTGATATATAATTGCCTACTCTGTTTTCTTTCTACCTGGCATGATGTACCATAAATAAAAAACTGGGGGGAAAACTTGATATAACATTATGGTAGTCTAGAAATGCATTAAAAAGCCAAAAACCAAAGCATATCTGATACTGTAATAAGCACAATCTGCTGAGGCAAACTAATATTGATGATTATTTGTTAACCATCTTTGGGTGTGAGACAATCAGGAAATACTAAGATAATGCACTAGTCTGAGAAGCTGCAGAAATATTGAAGATGATGGCCATTATGGCTACATGGACTTGTCTGCATTGTCACCAGAAAACAACTAAAAGGAAAACTTCTGATATGGTGAATGTTGTATACATTGGAACTTCTTTAATATCAGTTATCTGCAATATCTATTTTCAGAATTCCATTTAATACACATGCCAGAGATTAATCCAGAAATTTCAGTGAAGAGAACACATATTCTGTCATTCAGCTGAGCCTCTTTTTCTTTCCTGAATACTGTGCCCAGCTAGTCAGGCTGATCCAAAAATCTTCCTTAAGTTCCTCAAGAGAATCTTTTTAAAATATCAAGGAAACAAACTTCATGCCGCCTTAGACAATTCCTTTCATCTATCTCCAGAAAAATGATAATTGAAGATAAGCTATTTCTTGATTGCATTTTCCGCTAATAGGCAGCCTTAGTTTTCCATTAAAAAAAAAGAATAAAACTATTGTTTTATCGTGTTAAAGACTTGATGGCATGTGAATGTAAAAATCCCATGCAAATTGCTGAGGACAGAAAAAGCATGTAAGAAGTTCAGTGGCCATGGTTAACAGGCAGCAAATGTGACCATCACCATTCACCAAATTGCTACCAGAAAGTGTGTGTGTGTGTGTGCACACGAGCGCGCATACACAACACACATCCATTTTCATATATTCATCAGCTTTCTCTGGGACAGTCAGCAACTTTGGCTGAGCATAATAACAATTTAACAAGCAGCCACAAGTTATTGGGGGGAATCAAGTAAAAGATTGCTTGTAAAGTACTTTGTCCTACAAAGGTATCCACAGGCCAATGAGAAAATGTGGTTATTTGGGAGAAGTTATCTGAAGCTAATAGAAGATAAGCATCTTGTGTTAAATTCAGTTTTCCTGCCAGACAGGAACACAAAAGAAATAAAACAGGAGACTTAAAAATAACTACTGTTCAGTGTCTTAGAAATCAAGTATGACTGAATCATAAAGAGGGAACAGTTCAAATGATTCCCCCTCTTTCCCCCCACCACACATAAGTTGCTTGAAGAAAAACCTAGAAGCATAATTGGTCTGGAAGCCCAATTTAATTATAGGGTTCGAGTCCAACTGGGAAGGAAAAGAACTGCATTTCAACCGCACCACCCGAGATCATCCAGATACTGAAACTATTTGCAAGTTGACAAAAACATTTGCATCATAAAACACGCCAAGGCAGCCGGGGAGGCAAGGCAGATGTGGAATGTGAAAAGATCAGGGCACTAAAACAATTGGGGCTGTAAATAAGGACTAGTAATCAGCAATCATTGCAACTGGGGTGGGGGTGGGGTTAAATGCCAGGCAATTAATGGGCTTCGTTTCTACTGAAAGGAAATACTTTATCATAAGCTATCCTGTGAGCAGCCAAGAGCCTTGCATCTGACCCTCACAAAGGTATGAAAAGAGGGAGAAAAGCATTGATAATTGGGCTTTCTGTCCAGTCACGCACATTACACAAACTTTCTCCCTCTGAACCGTTAGGAGCACAGCTGTTTCCTGCACTTTCTACTGTATGTCTTACAGTAGAAGACACAATGAGAGGGGGGGGGGTCTCTTTGGCGAAAAGGTGGGAAGGGGCGCCGGAGGGGAAGGCAGAATTCAACCTAGTGCTAAAAGTTCCTTTGATTTCGCTGTTGTTTTTGGTTCATTAAATTTTCCACAGATTTGCAGAGAAGAAAAAAACATGATCAATAAACCCTGACAAAAGCGAACGTGTGAAAAAGGCAAGAGAAAGGCAAAGGGGGAGATAAAAGGGAGATCCTGATTTCAGAGCCAGATGACCAGAGCTTTGGGCTGCTGAAGAATTTGAATAGGCCATCATTTCTTTACAGCTTTTCACTTTCTTTCTCCTCCTGACTGTTGGAACTCCCCAGTCAATACAATAGTAAATGCACTAAAACTGGTTTTCTTATGCTAATGGATGCGATCGGGCACTCAGAGTTAAAACACACTTCCCACCAATGTGTGTTCTTTTTTCTCCTTTTTTTAAAAAAATACATTAACCTATTCAAGTTAACCCAAAACTTCAGAGCCTGCTTAAAGCTTAACCTCCCCCATGCACAAAATTAATGTGGGTTCTGTTCCCACCTACTCTTTTTAGCAGCAAAGGGGCAGAAAAAGTCTTCAATCAGGGTAAGGTTTCTTTTAAAAGCCTTTCAGATGAGAGAAATGAAGACTGAAAAGGAAGGAACAGAAAATCAGCGTCCAGAATTTTAGCCTGTCTTATTTCATTCAAACACTGAATGGAACTAAGTAATAGTAATAATAATAATAATAACAAGAACAACAATACTTTGTAATAGAATTTCAAGGGGAAACTCTATTCTGTGTTTCTATAAATCTCTGTGAGTTCTGGCCCTGTTATTCTGGATAGCCAAGGTCACCAGAAACTAAATTTCGTAAACATTATTCAGGGTTTAAATAAATGGTTTCACTCAGTTATGCCTCCATAAAATTCCTGGATAAAATATATAATCTTCAAGTACAATGAGACTCATTGCTGTGGCTACCCTATCCTTAGAGTGATTCACTTTATGGAATATTCCAAATTACTTATCTCCTTCTGTATTTTATCTTTAAGTGCAAGTATCGAGTAAGTACATATGATAGCCATTTTTAAATAAGATTTTTGTTGTCTTTATGGCTTTGTGTGTTAAAGAAGTAATTGACCCTAAAAGGTTTACCTTCAAAATGTTAACAAATAAAGTCCAATTCTTTTCCGTAGTCAACCTGATGTTGAGGATATGTCAAACACTTTTCAAGCAAATTAACACAAAGCAATCTACTTCATTCACAAAAATTCAGATAGCCAAACCGTGCAGCTTACAAGCAAACATTCACAGCCCAGTAAGTGTCAGAGAAGGCTTGGAGCCATAATTAGATAATAACCACATTTTAAAAGAAGGGGCATTCAAAATAAGCTCTTTTTTTTTTAACCTACTCCTTCAAAAATCTTTTGGTAAGATGGTGAAGTGTGTTCGCTCTAAGGAAAGCAATGGTTGGGTATTTGCTACACAAATACACAGAGAGAGTTTTGGAAAGCTGCTTGCTGCATTTGCTTTCTTTGCTAATCTGTCCTGGAAACTCTGTTGTGAACAAGGCACTTCTGAGAATACAAAAAGCTTGAAGGATTTGTGTATCTTTCAGGACACAGTGCAAACAACTGGCTTACAGTAGGCCACCAGAAGTTGAGTGAGCAAGCTTAGCAACATTTATTCAGCTTCTACAAATGCCTTGGATTTCTCTGGAAGAGATTGTTCTGGTAGGAGGAATTGCCCCTTAAAAAGTATATATGTTTAAGGCTATTTTTCCCCCCAAAGCCAAGATATTCCATGCCCTAAAATAAAACTGAAAACTCTTGATATATATCAATCTGGCTAAGGAAGCTTTGTAATTAACCATCGCTTCCAGCCTCTTCCCCTGTCCTATAACACTAAAGGAGCCACCACAGCAAGTTATACCCAAATCAAGTAATTTAAAAAATAAAAGTTCATTACATTTTGCACAGATGTATTTCTTGAGATGCAATGAATACTTGCCAGAGAATTGCCCATGTAGTCAACATTTTTTTTTACTTTGTGGGAAAGTAATATGAATAAATGATAAAGCTGAAACTCATTCCCATATGCTCAGAATGTCATACAAACTTAAGATCAACAGATGATACTTCAGAAAAAAAAGCATTATGCTGCAGCACTTCAAGATAGTTTTAAAGACTACACTAAACCCACAATATGATTCCTCCACTGTCCGCTTCTTTACCTTTTTTGCGTGTGTGTGTATGTGTAACTATTCAACTTGCTTTTCCAGTATTGTCATCCTGCACTAGCTTTATACTATGTTGTTTCAAGTTTATGAGAATTCCAAAAATAAAACTTCTGCATATAGACTAGCACTGTTAGATGTATCATGCATCGATTAATCACCCTAACCTAAAACAACCTAACAGGAGAAAAACGGAAAAACAACAGGAAAGGGCCTGAATATTTCACTTGATTTCTTAAATGAACATAACTGCATGCAAACATCACATATATACTGAGATACCTCCACCTATATCACCTCCTGGATGTTAAAAAAGGATATAAAAAGGAAATTGGAACCAGTCTTCTTGAGGACACATTTTCTTTTGCAGAGCAGTTAACATTTCTAGGCATTTCAAAGTGATGCATTTAAGTCTACAAGTGGATTCAGAATCAAATTATTCTTTCACCACACCCGCATTTTCAAAGATTATCTCTTTTGGAAAAGCCACACCACAGAATGAAAAAAGCCACTCAAGAGAAAACAGTGATTATCAGATAGAAGAAGCAGTTCTATCTTCTAAAAATTACAGGCAGTCTATCTAAGACTTTAGAAAGATTATACACATATAGACTCTGCAATTTTCTTGGAAATATTTTTGGAAAGTTGCCTTAGGTTTAATTGTCCCACAAAAAGTTCCACTGAAAGTAATTTCCTTGAGAGGCAAGCATGAGACAAAAGACCATAACTGGATGAGGATGAGATATTATATTGTAGCTGTCATTTATTTTGAGGACAAGTCAAAGGCAGGTGTTGTCACCACTTCATAGCACTCAGGGCAAAATGGAAATCACTTCAGGCAAACTTTGAAAACCACATACACAAACACAGAGTGGACACTGGTGTGTGAACTACATGCAATGAACATTTGCAGCTAGGAAAACCTCCAATATATCTGTCAAAAATTATTTTCCAAGTGAAGGAAAGCAATTTGCTTTACACACACACACACACACACACACACACAGAGAGAGAGAGAGAGACAGACAGACAGACAGACAGACAGACAGACAGATGTAAGTAAATTTGCTTTACCTTCAGCCTAGTGCACAGAAAATCACAAAAAAGGGATTCACTTAAATCTAAGGGTGCTAGAACAAACAGATGAGATCCATGCAGCTTTGCAAGAAATCAGTTTTTCCCCTTTCTGTATATTTTGGATTTTAGCGTTTATTTACTCTATCCTTTTGGCACAGGGTCCAAGGGACATGCCAATACAATATTTGTTTAAATGCGATTTTATGCAGCAGGCAAGAGAAAGTTTACTTTAAAATTCTTGGCCATCCCCTGAGATCCAATTGCATAAAAAAGAGAGTAATTTTTACAATTGCTCTTTTTATTGGTAGCAGTCAATAATACATGAACTTCAAAACCCAAAGCTAAAAAAATGTACCCAGACCCAGTATTTTAGAAACCATATAAAATAAAAGAAACATATGTAAACTAAGTGTGTAGTTAAGGATTTCAAAGACAAAGCTTCATAGATCTCAATCTATGCTAGGGATTCCTTTCTCTATTCTGCAATGAGCGCACTGCCAAAGTTTACCTAAACTCAGTTTTATTGTGTTAAACACATTCTGAACTGTTACCATGTTGCTGTCTCTTACACTTGTTAGAAAGAAATGCTCATTTGGAAAAAAATATTGGACTTACTGATGAGTAAACTGACATAAAATCAATGATAAAGAGTAGTGTAGTTTATCAGTATACTTTCTGTATATATACTATGCAGAGAAAATTAACTTCCCATTTAAGTGCAGAAGAATCTTTCCACTTAAGACTTCGCTTATTTTTATTTTCTCTGTTATTCAACTTTGTCCAACACAGTTAGTTTTGTGGCCTTTATGATGAAAGGTGTTTAAAAGTTTTTTGTTTCCTGCCATATGTGTAGATGCGATAAATTTAGAGAAACTAAACTCTTATTTTGCCAGATGTTCCCGGCTTAAACCAGCCCAAAAACTTCTCAGCATCTCTCTCCTCACACAACTTTACAAGCCCACAGCTGCCTCCAAACCTCAGCTCTCTAGAGAAGGAAAGGTACAAGAGGCCCCTGGCTATTATTCATCGTATTCTTTTGCGGGTGCTGACCGCTAAGAGTTTCCAGTCTCGGCCGACTTTTAGTTAAACAAACCCTAACAAGCGCCTCGAGCAACCCTTGGAGGCAAAAAGTGTGCAGTTCCTGCCGGGACTGGGTATTTCTAACTGGGAAACCCCAGCAAATGACAGCAATCGAGCCCCGGGTGCGTTTTGCGGTGGAAACGGGCACCCTGACGAGTTGAGTCCCTTCTCTTTCCAATTGTTTTCAGCCCCAAGGTGGGAGAAAGGGAGAGAGAGAGAGAGAGAGAGAGAGAGAGAGAGAATGAATATCCCCCCTTTGCTCTTCAAAACTCTTAATAGGATTGGCGCCCAGTTCGCTCCACGCCGCTCCCCGACACACGCGGATCAAGTTGCAGAGGTGGATGATTGAAATTCCTTCGCAAATATACTTGCTGAAAGATAGCTTCGGGGACCGGGGAAGGATGGGATGGTGGGGAAAGGTGGGGGGTGGGTGGGTGAGGTTAAGAAAACATCGTGGCTGGGAAACGAGTGCGCGGAGTTAACTCGTATCCGTCGGTCGGTCGGTCGCTTCGTCTTTCCCTCTCTCTCTCTCCCGCCTCCCTCTCCCCCCCAATTCCCAACCTCCCCCCACCCCCCAGGGAATAGCCCTACAGGAACTTCGGCCACGTTCTCTCTGCCTCTGGAAAGATACAAAAATAAACCTTGCATTGCAAAACAAGTGACTGTCAGGCTGTTACATCACAGCGCCACGAGGTTGCCGCCTTAGATCGCCGCACGCACTTCAGAGAAGCAGCTTCGTCCCAAAGCAGCGGCACACACTCACACAGGCACGCAAACGCATCCTTGCAAAACTCGCTCCAAAGTATCCGGAAAATATAGTCCCCCGGGGGCCGCCGAAGACGCCTGGCAGGCCAAGTACGGGACGACCCTTCCCCCACCCCCCACCCCCATCCGCTGAACCCTTGCAAAATTGGACCAACGAGGAGAGAGGGGAGCAGACGGAGCCGAATCGAGCCGCGGGTCACCGAATGGACCGGCAGACTCGCTACCTGAGGCCGTTTCAAGGCGACCTGCCCGCCCAGAGGACGGAAGCCGCGGAGACTTCTCCCCGCTCCCCCGCCCCGCGGCGGGACGGGAGGTCGGCTTCTGCCTTCGCCTCGGCTTCACATTACGGCCGGATCGGGCCTAGCCAGTTCACCTCCCTCCCCTCCTCACTTTCCCCTCTTCTGTCCCATTCGTCCCCGGCTGGCTAGCTCGCTCTCTTTCGGCTGCTGCGGGGCAGCCAGGCGCGGCCGTTAAGTTTTTTTGGAGTCGCTTCTTTCTCCGCGCTGCAACCTTTTCCTTGCGCGCGCGGCCGCGCGTGGGGGGGGAGAGCGACCTGCCCCAACTTTTTCCCCCTCCTAAGGGCCGTCACACCCACCCGAGAAGAGGAGGAGGCGGGAAAACGGGTGTTTCTCCCTCGTCCACGATCTCTCGGGAGGCAGCCGAGGAATCTCCGCTCGGGAAGCCGCGTCCCCCTCCAGTCCCTCCTCAGGAGAAATGCCCAAACGCCCAGAGTGGGGACCTTCCTCCCCACCCCCCCAAAAAAAAAAAAAAGTCACGAGCGGCTCTGCGACTTTACCCCTAAAGAGAAGTTTTCACGCGGCCAGCGGCTGTTCCGGCTCCAGAGCAGGGCGTCGTGCCCAGCTCCCCATCGTCCACTTCAGGGGCGCGGAAGAGCGAGTGGGGTTCAACTTGCCCGGGCTTCCTTTTTTTTGTGCTCCGTCGCTCTGTTTCTCCCCCCACACTTTTTTTTTTAAAGAAAGGCGAAGTCTGCTGCTGCTGGTGGTGCTGCTGCTGGCCCTTCCCGACGCTCGCGCGGATTCTTTTCCCTTCTTTCTCCCGCTCTGAGGCTCATTGGTGATCACAGGGGGAAAAAAGAGGGGGAAAGGGGGGGACCGGGAGAGTTTAAAAAAGTGTCGAGCGCCCCTGTTGCTGGCGTATTTCTGCCCTTCTGCCATCCATCATCCCTGCGTAGGACATCAATACACGCACGCTCGGGGGAGAATTAAGGCAGACGGAGGAGGAGGAGGAGAGCGGGAGAGTTCTGTTTTCGCCCGCCGCCAATTGAGGAAAGTTCAAAAAAAAAAAGAAAAGAAAGAAAACCAAGAAAAGAAAAGGGGGCGAACCAAAGGGGAGGAGAAAAGAAACTCCGTCTCTTTCTTTCTCTCTCTCTCTCTCTCTCTCTCCCAACTTTTGAAACCCACTTGGGGCTTGGTTAACTCAAGTCAGATGATCTCCGGAACCCAAATCCATTGACTGATCTGTTTTCATTCTAATCCGCGGCGGCTGCTCCTCCTTCTCCTCCCCGCCCTGAAGTCAACTGCACCATTAGCTCTTCCAGAGAGGCCGGCCTTCCTCGCATACCGGAGGGGAAAGGAGGTGCCGCGAGTGGCGGGGTGGGGGTGGGGGGTGGAAAAGAGGCGGAAAAAGGAGCCGGCGCAGCGGGAATTAAGCATCTCGAATTGCGCTTCCAAGAACAAGGAGGGTTTTCCCCCCAGAAGCGGATCTCTACCTCCCCCCCTCCCCCCGCACTCTCTCTCATACGCACGCACACACAGACACGGGCGCGCGCAAACTTTGGCCAACGCGCAGGTCACGCGGGGAGCCGGCCGAGCGAAGCGCCGTTCCTGAGGCACGGGCGACGAAGCTCCCCAGAAGTTCTTTAAGGAGGTGCTTGAATCCCACCGTTTGGCTTGAGTGGGTTTGGGATCATGGACCCCTGTTTGAAGCCCTGGTTGGGATCCAGTTTCCTTTGTGGGTTAAGGGTTCCAGCAGTGGCAACTTCTTTTCTTAGAAGAGTTGCCAGACGGCCTTGTTTGATGGCCTCCTCAAGAGTTAGTTGTGCCTGCCTTTATTTTAAGTGAATTAAGGGGAGAAATGAATAGGAAAAGTTGACACTCGAAATATTCTTGCCCAGGCAGATGTCTGTGGAGATTCTCAGTTGTCCAGGTCATGGTTGTCCCAAAGGTGCTTTTTCTAGAGGCAAACTGGCCTTCCTTGTTTTTCTTTTGAAGACATTTCACTTCTCATCCAAGAAGCTTCTTCAGTTCAAATACACATCAATTTTTTTCTTCCCCGTAACAGATGTTTTGGCCATGTCAATTGCCATGGGTCCAAATGCAGCTGGCAATGGGCCATCTTAATAAATAAAAATGCATCAATCAATAAAGATTTCTGTCTCATTATACAGTTGAATTATTAATATTTAAATCGGTTTACTTCACAGTAAGTGGATTATCCTGTCCCTTGCCAACCTGGGTTCAAGCCAGGGCACACCACCGAAACAGGATTGGTCGCTCTCGTCAATGACGTTTGGAGGGTTCAGGATGGAGGTGAAGCAACCCTTTTGGGCCCTTCTGGACTTCTCTGAGGCTGGTTGGGAGGAGAGGACTGGTCGAGTCCTAGGCCAGTGCAATGTGGGGTACCTACCTCAAGGCCTCTCCTTTTTAGTTTCCACACAAAACCATCCAGTATGGGGGTCCAATAACATCTGGTGATACCCAGTTATATTTCTCCATCCCTAGCCATACAAGTGATGCTATGGCAGTGCTGGCTGGGTGCCTGGAAGCTGTGAGAACCTGGATGGTCAGGAACCTGCTTTGACTCAACCTTGGCAAAACGAGGGCTGTGGCCTTTTGCTTCCCCTTCCCCCTCACCTGGCCCAGATGATGTTTCCTCTTTGACTCTGAGCAGGGCGATACTCTCCTGGGCTATGTTGAAACATAATTTACAGGTCCACCTTAGACTCAGGGCTGCTACTCAAGGAGCCGGTGCAACCGCAACCATGCCTGGGGAAAAAGGCTTTCCACACATTTGTCTGGAATGCCATTTGCACTTTTCCTGGACTGGGAGGTCTTGCTCATGGTCGCTCATGCCTTGGTCTCTTCTTGTTTGGATTACTGTAATGTGCTCTATATGGAGTTGCCCTTAAAGACCACTCAGAAGCTGCAACTGATCCAGAATGCGGTGGGCGTGTGCAATGATGGGTGCCCCCTAAGTTTATCCATGGAATACTTCTATTATTACCTTTAAACCCTATATGGCAAAGGACCAGCTTATCTGTGGGACCACCTTTCCTAAGAACATCTATCCCTCCTGCCAGATTAGATAGGACGGGCATGCTCCTAAACCTAGTCCTTTCCCTTACATATTGCCACCTTATGGAGCTAGGAAGCATCCCAGCAGCCTCATAGAAAGCTTTTCCACCCTGAAATTCAGTAGGCCTCTGCTCTCTTAAGCCTTCTGAAAAGCACTGAAGATTTGGCTTTTCCCCCAAGCTAGTTTAGGATGAGGTGATTTCCTGTCAACAGCTTAACTTGGGGGTCAGGTTTTTGTTTTTAATGTGTTTGGTTTTAACCATAAAAAAAGCAAAAGTTAGAATATTTTGGACATGTGACGCAACATCCAGAAAAATACAGCTTACTTCTCCAAGGAAAGATTGAAGGCAAATGAGGTCCAGGCAGAAGAACATCATGGCTTCAAAATCTAAGGGACTGGTTAGAACAAAACTCAACAGCACTTTTTCGTGTGGCTGTTGATAAAAAATAGGATCGCCAACATCCGATCATAGATATGGCACAAGAAGAAGAATGGTTTTAATAGTTTTAATAAGGTTTTTATATTGTTTTATTAATAGTGCTTTAGTTTACTTAGATTACATCTAATACATGGGCAATTAGCACTGGCACCCCTCAAGGCTGGGTGCTCTCTCCATTGCTCTTCTTTCTCTAGGCCAATGAATGCATCTTTAGGGATGCCTCTGTTAAAGTACTGATGTTTGAAGATGATAACAACAGTCATTGGTCTCATTCAAGATGAGGATGAGTCGGCATGTAGATGGGAGGTTGAACAACTAGCCCTGTGCTGCAACAGGAACCATCAGGAGCTAAACATGCTTAATGAAGCGATTAGAGCGGATTTTAGGAGAAGGTCTTGTATTTTATCTCCTCTTACTATATTTGACGGCACAGCATCAGCAGTAGGCTCCTTCAAGTTTTTAGGTTCTATAATCTTCCAGGATTTGAAATGGACCCCTAAGATTAGAGCCATCATTTTAAAAAGCACAACAAAGAATGTTCTTCTTGAGTCAGTTCAGGAAGTTCAGAATGCCCCAGCTGTTAATACAGTTTTACAGAGGAATTATTGAGTCTGTCATTTGTATTTCTATAAAATTTCTATATGTGGCTTGGTAACCGCAACCCACAAGACAGGAATGGACTCCAACAGATAGTTAGGACTGCCATATGTGTCTAATCACACTTGGCCAAATAAAGCTTATTCTATTCTATTCATCAGAGTTTGGTATAAAATAGGCAGTTAAATAAATGTTTTAAATAAATAAATAATATGAAGCAGGATTGGGCCCCATTAGAACTTGGTTGGAAGAAGATCAGGAAATCTCAAGGCTGCAGATAGTTTAGGAGGTTGAAAACACATCCTGAAAGAAGGCAATGGCAAAACCCTTCTCTGTGATTCCCAGGAAACATTCTCAACAAGAGCAAGTGTTCACCATTACTTAAAAGAGGAAACAATGTGAAATAAACATCTCCATTAGTATATGCTGTCCAGATATCTCAATAATTCTTTATTGGGGCTTTCCGTGGTGCGGTGCTTGCCCAAAGATAGAAAAGAGAGGGAAGCTCTTCACACTGTTGCATAACTGATGGAGAGTGGATGTCCTTCCAACTGTTGAGCATTGCTTTCTCCTGTCATCATTGCTTTCCCATGAAACAGCTCTGGCTTGACTGTTTATATAACCAAAAACCAGCTCATGTGGCAGCCAATTTAAGAATACCGAAGCAGTGTGATGGCCAAATACATAAGCTGATTCATCACTCTTAGATGAAAAGGAGAAATGGTAGAGATGAACAATTACTGTATTGCAACAGACATAAATGTTAGATTAACCTTCCCTTCCAGATCTATTGGCCTCCAACACCTTATTTCTCATAAGGATGGGTTTGGACAATGTCTCCAAAAGAAGCTTGCTGAAATCCTGGAAGATATGATGAAAACCATGCCATAGATGGAAATTGTGGAGGATGCATGAAAGGAGAAGGTTGCTCTGAGGAATGTCCAAACAGGCTGACCTTGTTTGGAAGTGTAGATGTGATATTCACCCACGTAGAAATGTCCAAACAGGGCACATGCATTTGTTACCAGCATGTGTAATTGTTCCAGCATAAACTTCAGTCAAATTATATGAGCCACAGTGGCGCAGTGGTTAGAGTGCAGTACTGCAGGCTATTTCTGCTGACTGCTGGCTGACTGCAATTTGGCAGTTCAAATCTCACTAGGCTCAGGGTTGACTCAGCTTTCCATCCCTCTGAGGTGGGTAAAATGAGGACCCAGATTGTTGGGGGAAATAGGCTGACTCTGTAAACCTCTTAGAGAGGGCTGTAAAGCACTGTGAAGCAGTATATAAGCCCAAGTGCTATTGTTATCTGAATCTGCTTACTTAGGTAGTAATCTAGGCTGAGACTGCAATGTGGACCAAGACATTATATAAATCATGAAGAGTATATTCTGAATGGATATGGGAAGATATAGAATTATTTGGAAGTGTGATGGGGAATCAGCATACTAAACTGTAAATTCTACTACATGATTGTGTCTCCTCAGTGTCACATCTTCACCTGAACCCATCCAAAGATGAATGATTTGGCATGCATATCTCTTCCACCCCTTTGTCACCTCATTTAAATTGGGGTGCAATACAGAGTCATTGTGTGATCAAACCAGCCTCCAAATACCTGAGATTAACTGGTAGGTTTTGGTTTGTAAGCAATTAAAGACTCCCAAAATGTTTTATTTTAGAACTTTAATTATTTATTTAACATTATTTTTAGACTGCCTCAATCCTTATGAATTCTGGGCAGTGAACTACAGAGCACCAAGTAAGTGCAACAGCCAGATTTCCATGCCACTCTGACTTGACCCAGGGCGGCGATATATAGTTGATTGTCATTGACATATTGACAACACCCTCAATCCAAATTGATGGATGAGCTGTTTCATCAATTTCATGCTGATATTGAACAACGTAGGGGAAAGCACTGCAGCTCTTGACACCCTACCATGGAGGACCCGTGGACTTGAGCACTTCCTCCAGGATCATTATTAAAACTGCCTGCTCAGGTAGTAGAAGAACCACCATAGAACAGTAGCAGCTTTTCAGGGTGGACCAGGTCAGGAAACAGGTATTTTAAGAACTACTGAATACTACTGAATAAAACTTGTCAGAGATTCTCTCTCCCCACTCTTATACAAAAGAAAAACATTTTGTCAGCTTTGGAAGCCATATTGAGATTCGATGCTCCCACGCTACCACAATTGAGCCTGAGAAAGTGGAAGGGGGGAAATTCATTTGCGTATATCTAGTTAGACAAAATAAAATTATTTTGCTGGTTCAAGGTCACTGAGTGTGGCGCATAATGACATGGGAATCTTACTTTAGGATGGATGGTGATTGGACCATGTGATGTGATGATGGCTAAGGGGTGATGGATTTGTAGTTTTGAATTTTGCAAGAAAGCCCGAAACTTTCAGATTCGGGATTCCACAGATGTGCCAGTTACTATCCAAATAAAGGAACCTTTGAGAGATGTCTGTCTCGGAGTTATTGCTTGGAATGGAGGGTTGCTGGAAGGCTGACATTATCCTGAATCTGAAAGTTTATTTTTCCGTTTGCGTTCCCTCCTCCCTTTCAGGGCTAAACTCATGTTTAACTAATGGCTGTTGAATTTCTTCTTCAGTGCTATCTCTACTTATACTGTCTCCAAGTCTCAACTACTCCAGGTAATCCAGAAGGATATCATGATTATATATTAGGGAGATGTAACAGGACCAAGAAGAATACATGCCTTTTGTTTAGGTTCCAACAAAGATAATCTACTGCAGCAAAAGTGTCATTTCTGTCTCGTGACAGTTGGAAAAGTTGGAGCCTGGACAAAATTTATCAAAGCAGCTAGATCCAAAGGAGGCTTCTCCAGGAGAGGCCACATTAATAATAGCAATAGCACTTAGACTCATATACCGCTTGCAGTGCTTTATAGCCCTCTCTAAGCAGTTTACAGAGTCAGCATATTTCCCCCAACAATCTGGGTCCTCATTTTACCCACCTCAGAGGGATGGAAAGCTGAGTCAACCTTGAGCCTGGTGAGACCCGAACTGCCAAACTGCTGGCAGCCAGCAGTCAGCAGAAATAGCCTGCAGTACTGCACTTTAACCACTGCGCCACTGTGGCTCATATAATTTGACTGAAGTTTATGCTGGAACAATTACACATGCTGGTAACAAATGCATGTGCCCTGTTTGGACATTTCTACGTGGGTGAATATCACATCTACACTTCCAAACAAGGTCAGCCTGTTTGGACATTCCTCAGAGAAACCTTCTCCTTTCATGTATCCTCCACAATTTCCATCTATGGCATGGTTTTCATCATATCTTCCAGGATTTCAGCAAGCTTCTTTTGGAGACATTGTCCAAACCCATCCTTATGAGAAATAAGGTGTTGGAGGCCAATAGATCTGGAAGGGAAGGTTAATCTAACATTTATGTCTGTTGCAATACAGTAATTGTTCATCTCTACCATTTCTCCTTTTCATCTAAGAGTGATGAATCAGCTTATGTGTTTGGCCATCACACTGCTTCGGTATTCTTAAATTGGCTTCCATATACCACTTGCAGTGCTTTATAGCCCTCTCTAAGCAGTTTACAGAGTCAGCATATTTCCCCCAACAATCTGGGTCCTCATTTTACTGACTTCAGAAGGATGGAAGGCTGAGTCAACCTTGAGCCGGTGAGATTCGAACTGTCAAACTACAGGTAGCCAGCAGTCAGCAGAAGTAGCCTGCAGTACTGCATTCTAACCACTGCACCACCACGTCTCATAGCAATAGGACTTATACTTACATAACCCTATAATGCTTTACACACTCTCTGGGCAGTTTTCCATGACAGCATATTGCCCCCAACAATGCGGGTCCTCATTTTACTGATTTGAGAAGGATAGAAGGCTGAGGAAACCTTGAACTAGAGTGGTTCAAATTCCAGACTGTGGGCAGAGTTTGCCTGCAATACTACATTCTAACCACTGTGCCAAAAGGACTTCATTCTTCTCTCAAAGAAGTATTGACTGTCTTCTGGAGCCACTGATCCATCCCAAAGAGCCAGAAAATATCTCAATCAAACCCATAGACAGCAAAAACTAAGCTACAAAGAAGTCTATCCACTACTTCAGACTTGATAATCTCTGAAAAGCCCCAGATTAATACATAAAATATCTCATTCACCACAGTGGATTCTGTCCAATTGGTGTCTACCCTAGCCAACTTAGGAACAAAGAAATCCACAGATCCATCTGTTGTATCCACAAGTGGTTTCTCCTGCCCTATTTTGAACAGCACGGAGAAGAATTGATGGCTGTTCTTAACACCACTGTGGAGATTAATCATGTACTCTTGCCAGGGCTTAGTCACACCCACTTCTGGTTTTCTGCTACCATTACTATATTTCCCTCAGCAACTCAGTAAGCCAAGGAGCTCCTTGGGTCAGTGACTAAGTAGAGGCCTCACAGGAACCATGACCTTCAGTGGTTTGCTCACTTCAAAATGTAAGTGCTGTAGCCATTTCATAATAAACATCTATTACGTTTTGCTCCTTGAGATGCTTTGATGAATCAAGTTGCAGGCCACATAAATGTTGTATACATTTCTTCATTTGAAATGGCTGTTGATGGTCACTCCCTCCCATGGTTTGTTGGGCTGCTGTGAATAGGGCAGAGATACTGCTTTTGCCTAGTTATATAGTTAAATCATAATGTGGGAGAATGAGAAGAAGAGGATTGCTTAAACATGGTTTGTTATCCTGTTGAAAAGGATAATTTTCAATTACTATTGGAGAAGAAGGACTGCAGGAACTGAGTATATCTAGTTTAATGAAAAGAAGGCGTAGAGGGAACATGATAGCAGTGTTCTAATATCTCAGGGGCTGCCACAAAGAAGAGGGAGTCAAACTATTATCCAAAGTACCTGAAGGCAGGACAAGGAGCGATGGATGGAAACTAATCAAGGAGAGAAGCAACCTAGAACTAAGGAGAAATTTCCTGATAGAACAATTAATCAATCTAGAGGTTGCGGGTGCTCCAACACTGAAGGTTTTAAAGAATAGATTGGACAACCATTTGTCTGAAATGATATAGGGTTTCCCACCTGAGCAGAGAGTTGGACTAGAAGACCTAACTGTTATTTTGAAATTAAAGCTAATTTTCAATATTAGTTATTTGAACAAGCTGCGTTAGGAACCTTGTTTTACAGGTAGTCCTCGACTTACAACCATAATGGAGCCTGCCTGATTTTATGACCCAATTTTTGCAACCTTTTTTGCAGTGGTCGTTAAGCAAGCACGACAGTCATAAAGCGGTCACCACAGTCATGATGAAGACACTGCGGTTGTTAAGTGAACCAACATTTCATTATGGGCATAGTTTTGCCGAAAACCAGAAGTACTGCTTTTTAGCCAATCTATTGTAACATGGGTTCACTTGATTGCAGGATGCTGCAAATGGTTGTAAATATGGCCATGTTTGCCAGTTGCCCGAAATTCAGTCATGTGAATGGGAGGGGAAACTCTCAGAACTTTGAATCTGGGTCATAACTAGGCCCCAAGGTAGATCTACTGTAACTTCAAATAGTCATTGGTTGTAGATTGCGGACTAACTTGTATGCTGTGTTGTTCAGTCAGTCTGAGAGTTGGTATTCAGCAGGTTCTGAGCAGTTCTGGAGAACCGGTAGCAGAAATCTTGAGTAGTTCGGAGCACCAGCAAATGCCACTTCTGACTGGAGATTTTACAATATTCCCCTTCCATGCCCATCAAGCCACTCCCACAGAACTGGTAGTAAAAAAAATTGAATCCCACTACTGGGAATAGAGATTTTACAGTGTCCTTTCCCTGCCACGCCCACCAAGTCATGCCATGTCCACCAAGCCACGCCCACCGAACTGGTAGTATCCCACCACCGGTCAGTCCATACGTAAGGTGAGCAAAGAATCAGCAAAAAGTGAATCAGAATAGATGAAAAGGAGTAAGGATTATATTCTATAGTTTAGACTTATACTGTATTATCTTTATAGTTTGTTTAGAGAGGAAGAAACTAGAGGTGGAACATCTGAATTCATACGAGCTGACAATCATTTCAGATTACTGACTTTTTGCTTGTGGCTGAAAGCTGTAAAATGTATTTGTTTAAATTGGCCATTCTAGGACATTGATAAGTACATTCTAGCTGAAACAACCTCATATTAATTCAGTTTTGATTGTGCTGTTTTTGTACATTTGTATGTGGTTACATCCAAGCCCTTCACTGCTTTTAAGCTGCTTTGTGCCTGTTTGAAAGGCTAGAGTTGACAATAGATACATTCAGTATATGAACGAATAAACAAAATGAAAATTAATTCAATGCAAATATGAAAACAAGAAGAATTAAAACTTCAGTATCATGTTTATTGTTCAGTCAGTCAATCACTGCATGTATGTATCACTTTTTTGAGAGAGAGAGAGAGACATAGGATGTAAAATCAGGGTTTCTTGTTATTTTATTCCAGAAACCTCTCTGGAGTGGCTTCATCTCATGGTCAACCCCTGACTTCTGTATTCAAGTAAACTTGGGTTTGCTCAGTTCAATTCAACAGTTAAAGGACTGCACCATTGATGAAACAGACTGCTTATCATAGATAAACTCCACTAGTTAGAGAGATAAAAGGGAGGGCATTTTATATGAGGATAAGTTCTTTGGGGAGGATTTCTTCTAATATGACCCAGCTTTTGGCTTTCTTGACTCTTGGCTGCTAGATCTACAAACAAACGAACTGGATCAGTAAGACAATAATGCTGTCAGTTAGAAAGAATTTGCAGCAGGTAAAATATTTTCCACCAGCTGCAGTTTCTGAACAATCTCAAGAGCAAGTCCTTATTAGGAACATTACACTACTCTAACTTGGCAGAACTACCTTCTCTAGGACGGGACAAACCAGGTTTCATTGCTATATGCAACGACCGCAGCAACTGCCTGACCATCCATCCAGATCCTTATACTTATACTTTCCTTATACTTTCCCATGCTACAAATCTGATTGTTTAAAGTAGCCCTCAGATACTCAAGGTTCACAACCACTTTGCCCTGGCTTTGGTATGTCCCTCATATATTTTTATGGAAGGCACATCTTCACAACACAGATTCCATCTCAGTGCCAATCCATTGCAGACTCGAGGCAAATTAAAGTGATCCACCAGGACAGTGATGCTTTCCATTGGAAAATAGAAGAAAGCCTCCTGTGAAAACTTTCTGAGTTGCTGGAGGTGGAACCTGAGGCAGATTAGCAACCTGAAGAGCTTTGATTGGGACAGTGCAGGTCCTTCCCTTCCCCACCCCTCCAGTGCATGACTATTACTGCTTTGGTGTCAGAGGTTTGTACTTTGCCTGGTGACCAATTTTTTCTCTTTCACTCAGAAAAAAAACATTGATCATATGAAATACCCCTCTGCAGCCTACCTTCACCTCCCATTATGGCAGTGCTAATAATAGAATGACTGAATTGGAAGGGACCTTAGAGATAGTCCAACCCACTCAAGCAGGAGACCCAGACCATTCCAGACAAGTGGCTTCCAGTCTCTTCTTAAAAGATTCCAGTGATGGAGCACCCACAACTTCTGGAGACAACCGGTTCCACTGGTTAATTGTTCTGTTTGGAGATTTCTCATTCTAGGTTGCTTCTCTCCTTGATTAATTTCCATCCATTGTTTCTTGTCTTGCTTTCAGGTGCTTTGGAAAATAAGTTGACCCTCTCTTCTCTGTGGCAGCCCCTCAAATATTGGAACACAACTATTGTGTCACCCAGAGTCCTTCTTTTCACTAGACATTCTCAATTCCTGCAACCATTCTTCATGTGTTTTAGCCCCCAGCCCGCTAATGATCTTTGTTGCACTTTTCTGCACTCTCAACTTCTTTTTAATAATGTGGGGAACAAAACTGGATGCAATATTCTTTTTTAAAAAAATAATTTTATTCATAAACATTTTGAATACAGTGTGTTGTCAGGGTATACCAGTTGCAAGTGGAAAAAAACCCACCATAAAGCAAACCACATAAAATATTAACACACATAAAGATAACAATACTAATAATAACACATCATAATAGTAATAATATCACCAAGTATTTTTAACTTTCTTTTTTATATTATCTTATTTACAATTTTTTAGTGGTTACAATGTTTATAATTATAAGCCATCTCTATTTTTGAGGCATACATTCATCGTCTTTCTTCTTCTAATTCAGAGGTCCCCAAACTTGGCAACTTTAAGACTTGTGGACTTCAACTCCCAGACTTTTCCAGCCAGCTGGCTGGAAAAGTCTGGGAGTTGAAGTCCACAAGTCTTAAAGTTGCCAAGTTTGGGGACCCCTGTTCTAATGGATGCGATATTCTAAGTGTGATTTCAGCCTGTCTTTCCTTCTCTACCTCATTCTTCTCCTGCCTGCCTGTCCCTCTCCTCATTGCCAGGCCCATGGATCCAGTGAAGATCAGATCAAGGGGAATCTTTCTTCTCTGCTCCTCTCTCTATCATTGCCCTTTCTTTCTCCTTGCCCTTGCTGGAGAGCACAACTGTCACTCCCAATAGCAACAGTTTCAGTTTACGGCTATTCCTGGAAGGATCCCTGCTTGGCCCTGATACAGCCATGGCCTGCTGCTGCTGCTGCTGCTGCTGCTGCTGCTGCTGCTGCTGCTGCTGCTGCTGAGGATGATGATGTTGAAGCCAGCTGTGGTGCTCTCCAGACAACATGGAGATACAGTAAGGGGAAGGTACAGTGAACAGATCAGGGAAAGAAAAGAGCTTCACTTGTCCTGGCTGGGAGACAGAGACAGACGGCAATAAAGGAAGACCAATTAATTACTTCTCTGTTGGCGGGCAGCAAATCTACCAGCCTAGTTGTTATGTAGTAAGAGGACGACTATTATGGCAGTGGTTCTAATTCAACAGTCTCCTCCTATCTCATCAACATGAAGAAAATACATCACCAGAAATGTGCGAATGGAGACTTAGGGTCCTGCAGATCTACTCTTCCCATTGTGGTACCATTTGCATTCTTTTGCCCTCATGGCACAAGCTTTACTTCCAATGGATAATGCATCTATCTACCGATCTTCTCTTGTGAACTAACATTCAGCCATTTACTAGATGCAGGGAGTGGTTAGGAATTCCTGCAGAGAAGCACTTAATTTTTTTGGGGGGTGGGGAGGAGCGTTTGCAGAGCTGCACTTATCCCTCGAGGCCACATTTTTCCAAAGTAGTAGAACTGATTTTACTTTAATTTACATTTAATTAAACTTAAACAGAATGAGTATGATTAATTTCCAGTCATGTATTTCATAATTTCCCCCTTCTATTATGGTAAAAATTAAAATTTGGAAAGAACTTTGGGGTTTGTGAGGCTGCAACTGAAGCTCCTCTGGGGGAATGGAGGTTTGCATAAGTCTTTCAGACTACATTTATACTGCAGGTATTTGTTCTAGAACTTCTCTGGCAATTTCAAATAGGGAAATTGACCTACTAATGGGTCTTGGTCCCTGAATTCTAGATAACTTATCTCAGGAATATCTTAGAGATATTTAGAAGTTTGGGGATAAGCAGTTGAACAATAATCTTTCAACATCATCTTTCGCCAGTGAGAACTGAACCATCATAAACACCATAACCAACTACACCTTCAAATATTGAACTAGAAAAATGCTCCAGGAAAACATTATTATAATGCTGCAGAGATCATGGAGATAAAAGGAATATAGGGTTGATTCATTTGGTTCATAAAAGGAATCTATGATAGATTCAGTTCTAAACATTATGATTCATGAAAACATTATACAATGGTAGAGTTGGAGGTAATCACATCAATCATCTAATTCAACCTTCTGCAATGTGCAAGAAATCCATTTAAACCTTTCATTCCCCTTTAAAGGCCATCTTTCAGGGTGACCAAGACTGTTTAATACTCCAAAATAAACTCCTTAAACCAATACTGAAAAGTATCTTGAGTCTTAGACATACCTGTTTTGACAATTGAAGCACTATTTAAACAGTGGCAAAAGGGGATATCTAAGTTTGTGTGGTTGGGGGTGGGGGGTGGGGTGGAATTCGCAAGTTAATTATAAGATGCAAAGGAAAGAGGAGGATTGGGTTTACTTGATTTGAAATTGTATTTTGGAGCTTGCTGTTTGGTTTGGATGAAAGAGTGGGAGCTGTTGAGAAATAGAAAGCTTTGGGAATTAGAAGGGCATGAGCTGACGTTTGGAAGGTATGGATATTTATGGTATGATAAAAACAAGGTTAATGTGGATTTTAGAAATCGTTATATTAGAAATCGTTATATTCCATTATATGGAATAGATGTAAATCCAGATTTTGTCCTAAAATACCTTTGCGGCTCTCCGCAAAAGAAGCATTGTATAGATGAGAATTAATAGGCAAACACAAATGGCTAACTTATGAGATATTGTCAAGGGGAATACAAAATAAAATGAAGAGAAGAACTGGTGACAGAGAGATATAGTTGCCAATAAGTTTCTTATTTTATGTTCAGTTATTAGAAAGATATAAAGTAAGTAAAAGAGTTTACTGTTTTGAAGATTGTAAGGTTGAATTTGAAATGGAAGTATATACTATTGATGAACACGTAATTGCTAAAGCGTATACACTTTTACTGAGATTTGAAACAGAAAAAGACAAAGTGAAAGAATGTATAATACAGTGGGCAAAAAAATTGGTTATAATATTTAGATGAAGCTGTAGGAAAATATGTGATTGAAAGGATTAAAATTTACATTTTGTTGTAATCTTAAAAGAATTTTTATAAAATGATGTATTACAAATATATGACATCAGAGAAGTTATCTAGAATGTATAATGGCACTGAAAGTTTATGTTGGAATTGTGACAAACATTTTATCAAATTTGGTGGACATACAGAGGAATTACTGAGTCTGTCATCTGCATCTCTATAACTGTCTGGTTTGATTCTGCAACACAAGACAGACACAGACTTCAGAGAGTAATTAGGACTGCAGAAAAAAACAATTGCTACCAACCTGCCTTCAGTCGAAGACTGGTATATTGCAACAGTCAAAAAGAGGGCTGTGAAAATATTTATAGACCTCTCACATCCCGGACATAAACTGTTTCAATTCCTAACCTCAAAATGACGCTATAGAGCACTGCACACCAGAACAACTAGAGACAAGGACAGTTTTTCCCCGAATGCCATCACTCTGCTAAACAAATAATTCCCTCAATATTGTCCAACTATTTACAAAGTCTGCACTACTATTACTATTAATCTTCTCATCACTCCTTATCATCCACCCCCTCCCACTTGTGACTATATGACTGTAACTTGCCGCTTGTATCCTTATGATTTATATTGACTGTTTCCTGGTATGATTTGATTGCTTATTGGTATTATTAAGTGTTGTACCTTATGATTCTTAACTCTTGACGAATGTATCTTTTCTTTTATGTACACTGAGAACATTTGCACCAAGACAAATTCCATGTATGTCCAATCACAGTTCTATGAAAAAGTTAGAAAAATTGTGGATTCAAGGATATGCACTGATTCAGAGGTTTTTAAAGATACATTTGGGACCACAGATCTTTATTTTGAGACTGATAAATAAATAGTCTGGGGGGAAAATGCAACTTTGTTTTGGCATATGATAACTATAGAAAGATTATTGTATGCAGGAAATGGAAAGATCCAGCATACAGGTAGCTCTCACTTAATAATCACAATTAGGCCTAGCATTGTGATTGTAAGTCATTGTGGTCATTAAGTAAGTCACCATGTAATCCGCATTGATTGCATACCATTTTTATGACAGTCATAAAACAAGTCATTGAAGTCATTAAGCAAATCATATGGTTATAAAGTGAATTGCATGGTCATTAAGCAAGCCTATTCTCTTGAATGGGCATTTTTTGGCAGGAACTGGCAAAAGATGACTGCAGGATACCCCAACTGGTCATAAATGCGAGCCAGTTGCCAAGGGCCTAGAATGTGATCATGTGACTGTGGGGGTTTGTGCAGCAGTCATAACTTTGAGAATGGGTTCTAAGTAACATTTTTAGAAAATCTGTTGTAACTATTGATGATCATTGAGAGACCATCTGTTAAGGGAAGATAACCTACTGTACAATGGAGGAGCGTTTGGTGAAGATGATGGAACTTGTTGAGATGGATGAATTGACTTCTTTGATCAGAGAAAGGAGGATATCTATATTGACTGCTGACTGAAAATCCTTTCTGAGCTTTTTACTTAATACAGAAAAGCTGATCTAATGATGTATGGATATGAATTAACGCCTGAAAATTCTTCCCACTCATGAAGGCTTCCAACTCTTAAAATTGTGTGCTGATAGTTCACTTCCTAAGGAAGCCAACAGGCTGGTATGACAGGATTCCAAGAGCTGAAGAGTCTCCTTCAGTGGAGCACAGAAGGCCCCTTCAGGCCAGGCCTTGAGCCTTTCTTCTTCAGTAGTGGTGTTCTCTGCCTTCAAACAGCATTTTCTTGTCCATGGATCACTGTCATAAGGTTACATTAATGTTGCTTGGAATGACAAGCTCTCAGTTATATCATATGCTGTGATAGGGCTCTTCTCATCCTGTTGTTCTTCTCTGAAAGATCTCAAAGATCCATTATTTCATCACTCAAACCATTAATTATCAAAAGAAAGCAAGCAAAACTGATACCATAATTTCAACAGTTCACTCATGTTTGTCACAAAGGTGGGGAATTTCTCCATCTTGTACTGTCCTGATTCAGTTTTTCTCAAAATGGAAATATATTTGCAGTCTCATTTGATTTAATGAGAGAAATAAATTTGATGAGTCTGATCCTGTGTGAAAGAAAAGAATTCTAGGCCTTCTTGTCTACTGCCAGTCAATTATAGAAGAGTTATAAAAAGGAATAGGAAAATTTTCTTGCAGGACACAAACATGTATACAGGTGAAACTTGAAAAATTAGAATATCATGCAAAAGTTCATTTATTTTAGTAATGCAACTTAAAAGGTGAACCTAATATATGAGATAGACTCATTACATGCAAAGCAAGATAGTTCAAGCCGTGATGTGTCATAATTCAGATGATTATGGCTTACAGCTCATGAAAACCCCAAATCCACAATCTCAGAAATTTAGAATATTGTGAAAAGGTTCGATATTCTAGGCTCAAAGTGTCCCACTCTAATCAGGTAATGAAGCCATAACACCCGCAAAGGGTTCCTGAGCCTTTAAATGGTCTCTCAGTCAGGTTCAATAGGAATCACAAACATGGGAAAGACTGCTGACCTGACAGTCGTGCAGAAAACCATCATTGGCACCCTCCATAAGGAGGGAAAGCCTCAAAAGGTAATTGCAAAAGAAGTTGGATCTTCCCAAAGTGCTGTATCAAAGCACATTAATAGAAAATTATGTGGAAGGGAAAAGTCTATGTGGCATTGCCAAGAGAAAGATGAGAGACATGAGACCGAACAATGCAGAAGAGCTGAAGGCCGCTATTGAAGCATCCTGGTCTTCCATAACACCTCAGCAGTGCCACAGGCTGATAGCTTTCATGCCACGCCGCATTGAGGCAGTAATTGCTGCAAAAGCGGGCTAAACCAAGTACTGAGTACATATGCATGCTTCTACTTTTCAGAGGTCTGATATTGTTCTATGTACAATCCTTGTTTTATTGATTGCATGTAATATTCTAATTTTCTGAGATTGTGGATTTGGGGTTTTCATGAGCTGTAAGCCATAATCATCGCAATTATGACAAATCACGGCTTGAACTATCTTGCTTTGCATGTAATGAGTCTATCTCATATATTAGTTTCACCCTTTAAGTTGCATTACTGAAATAAATGAACTTTTGCTCAATATTCAAATTTTTCGAGTTTCACCTGTATGTTGCATTAAGCATTCAAACTTTACTATAGTCTCTTTCCCATGACCAAAGGTTGCAGTGGGGAGGAGCAATGAATAATGATGTAATGATCAAAAGAGTGAGAGATTTTCAATCCAGGTTCTGATTTTGTTTTGTTTTTAATTAATTAGGGTAAGTGCTATTTTTGCTTTAGGTATGTTAAACCTATTCACAACTTAACAAGCCACTTTTCTTTCCTGCTAAATATCAGTGGGAAATTGTTTTGCTCTTTGAAATTAGTTGGAGTTTGTTTGTTTGCTTTTGCAGCATGATCTTGAGGGGGTACAGGGAAGAAGCAAAGCTCCTTTTTAAACCAGGAGTTAAGATAAACAAAAGACACTGTGACTTACCCAGAAGAAACCATAGTTCATATTCTGAATATCACTGATAGATGGTTGGTTTCTTGGAGTACTTTTAGTCTTCTTGTTCATTTCCGAGCTTTTTAAATACTTTTTTTTTAATGCTGCAATTTTCCAAAATGTTTTTCCACCTGTTTCCTTTTTAAACAACCTTTAAACCTGCCCTTCATATAGTTAAGTCACCATCTTGAAAATGTACATTATCAAGAATTGCTTTCTATCATTCTGAAATGTTTAAAAGTTAGCATATGATTTTTAACTTTACCATCTCAATGGTTAATTACACATTGCCACTCTTCTGGGGTGGACCCTGAAATAACACTAAGAACTAGAAACACCAAGAGACAATATTGTTAAGGTCCTGAAAGTCGGTTCCTTAAGTTAGGAAGAGAGAGAAAAACAAAGAGATTGATGGATTGCAAATCTTCCATTCTTCTCAATGGTATCATCTGTAGCATAGGAAAATGAAGAAATGGAACAGAATTTTTGAGAACTTCTACATTTTGTCCCTCAAATGGTATTGCCAAGCAAAAATCTAGAAAGACTAACCAAGACCTCCCCACTTAGTTCTTCAATGGGAGACCACTAGGAAATTCAGAGGCCCTAGACTAGGAAGCTAAAAAATACAAAAACCATCCTGAAAGAAGTTAGAACCAAACCACTTTCTTATTTCCATGAAATCAGCAGCTTGATGGAAGCTTTTCTTCTTTTTTTTTCTTTTGTCCTTTTTTGTATATTTTACCACTATGAAAAAGAAAGAAAAGAAGGCTGCTTCAAGAAGTTCCAAATAATCATATTCTGGAGAGAGGATTTAAAATACATTTGCAGCAGAGACGTTAGTTGTGGGAGATTAGACAAAAAATGATGGAACAGGGAAACCCTGGAGGGGAGGGGAGAGAGCAGAGATAGTTACTACAAGTTAGCAGAAATCAGTAGGTCTGTGATGACATTTCCTAACTTTAAAGTTCTGTACCTGTAATCTAAACATGGCAGTTAGGGATCTGCTCATTTTCATCATTGGTTCAATTGGCACAGGGCTGCTCCTGTCAGTCATGTCAAAACAGACCACGTTAAAAATTATTGCAGAAAAGATCTGGAAAAAATTATAGAAAAGGGCAACCCATGGGGAAGAAAGGACCGCCCAAGGGAAGGAGGATTAAGACAGAGATGATGGAAAAATTATATCTCAGTAAAAATTATGGAGGTGCTGGTCATCTGGTACTTGAGTTTCTGCAGTGGGGAGTGCTTTTTTTGTAATTGTAATTGTAAAACAATGAGCCGTCAGAAACACTCCTGGTGTCCAATGTAACTGATTTCCTGCAAATAATTAAGAGATCTAATGTAAATCAATAAAATCCCCACCTATGTTCTACCTTTACAGTATTTATATTATCACAACAATCGTAAGTGTTACTGTGGCTTTGTAGGAGGTGAAGGAAATGCACAGCACAAAGATTGCAGTGTCCTTAAGGACTTGAGGAACTGTGGTTCTAAGCTGGTTTTCACCAAAGACTAACACAGAGGAGAGAGAACATTCTGAATTTATGGGTCTTGTTTCCAACCCTAGTACTGGGAATTCCTCCTGCCCTCCAATACTCGGATGAATAAATATTGATGCCAGTTTTAATATATATAAAAAAGGAGACTCATGCCTTCTAGGTGTTTGAACCCTAAATATACCTCATCCTCTTCACCATCTTATCTCTGTCAAGGAGATAAATCATGTTTTCAGTCATATGTAATATATTTCAGATTGGTTATATTGTTTATAGATTGATTCTGTCACAACCTGGGAATTCTCTGGTGTGCCTGAGGATTTACGTGTCTTTGCTCTCCACACACAATTGTTCTTATTTGTAACTCTGTACAAAACAAAATATATAGATCTCCTGGCTCCAATATCCAGTGGAACACAGCTAAGTCATTATCTTGTGAATTGTTAAGCTGCAAAGTAGCCATTTCTCATCGATGTGTGACCTAGGAAGATGCAATTGAAATGTCAGATCATTTCTGGAGTTCCTTTTATGAGTATCAGTTTTTCCATCAGCAGGTGACCTTTGGGGTTATTGTCCAAAAATGGAGACGTACTGTTTGGAATGTGTGTACCTAATATTTCACAGGTCCATGCTTCTTATGCCTAGGAGTGTGCTTTGATTTTTACACTTGATTCTGTCTCAACCTGAGAATTCTCTGGTGTGCCTGGGGATTTATGTGTCTTTGCTTTCCACACACTATTGTTCTTGTTGGTGTTACAGGCTTTCTTCTCTGTTGCAGGATCCAATCTGGGTCAGTCACTGAGACCAGAGGTTTAGTCATCCAAGCTTTTGGACTCATGGTGAAGCCCATCCTTAGGGAGCTTCTCTCTACCGAAGCATTCCAGTAGAGAGAAGTTCCCCGAAGATGGGCTCCAGCAGGAATCCAAAAGTTTGGAAGACTAAACCTTTGGCTTCAGTGACTGACCCAGATTGGATCCTGCAACATTATCCTAGGACACCTATATTTGCCCTTTCTTCTTTGTATTACCTTTCCAACAGTAATCTGAATGACTTCACTTCAAATGGCTGATATGTTTCCTTCTTCCATTCCCAATCACACATTCGGGAGCTTGGATTCTCTGAAGTCCAGCTCTGATGATGCCATGGGATTTCATGTTTATAGGAGGCTCTGGGAAAACAGCAGGGATCTCTATTCCATGTGAGGTGGGGTTCAGTTCTGTAGCAGGGTAGATATCTATTTAATGGCTGGGAACCGTAGGGAACATGGGCAGGATGAAAAATAAGTAAAATTTGTATGTACAGAGGTAGAGATGGAATTTCCCTTTTCCAAGTTGTGGTGGGTGAGCTTAGAGGTGATCTCCAATCACTACAGAAAGGGGACCCAGGGGCCACATCCCTGCTTCAATTAAATGCTTACATCCATTTTAGGGAGGGGGGGTGTCCCAGCAAATGGCTTTCAGTGTTACCTGAATGCTGTTCAATAACTGCTTGTCATGAGATTGCACCTTGACTGTGTACCTCACCTCCATTAGGAAATCATCTTCTTTCTCTGTAGAATGGATTGTCTGCCACTGTAGGACTACGTGACATCATTCAGGTAGATTGAGAAAATACAATGGAATGAATATGTATGTATGTATGTATATATGTATGTATGGCATTCGGCTTTGTTCGGGTATTTTCCACGTCATAGTAGTTGTGCTTTTAAAGTTGCTTCAGCAGAATCTCATCTGAAGCCTGATGATGGCAGATGAGATTCTGCTGAAACGACTGGCACAACTACTATGACATGGGAAAACCAACAAAGCGAATGCCATACATGTAAGTACCATAAAACTTAAGATATATATATATCAATTTTTATTCCTATGATATATTTGTTAAGGTTTAATTTGTTTTGTTTTGATGCGTAAATTACTCAGAAAATATTTGTTTATGGAAAGTTATGTAAATTTCAGCAAATACTCTTTCTTTCCTCCTAAAGAGAGAAAATAACTTGGAGTGGGCACAGGTAGATATACAGCCAAAAAAAAAGTTTGAGCTTTTCCCTGTCTCCTTTTTCATGGCTAACTGAATTTTCCCTTTCTTGTAAATTTTATTAACCAATGAAGTGACAGGGAGAACCCCTGGCTTCAAAATCTTTGACTTGAAACTCACTTGGTATATTTTGGCAAGTCATGTCCCACTGATTGTAAGGAATGAAAACCACCTGAGCTGACATCAATATCTTACAACAGGGGTCCCCAAACTTGGCAACATTAAGATTTGTGGGCTTCAATTCCCAGAATTGAAAAAGCTGGATGGAGAATTCTGGGAGCTGAATCCACAAATCTTAAAGTTGCCAAGTTTGGAGACTTCTGTCTTACAATATCCTGTAGGAAGTGCTCAATACAGTGCTAAAAGATGAAATAGTATTTCTCTCTAGTCCTTCAAAAAAGTGGAAGCCAAGAATCTTTGGTCTTCAGGATTTAGTCTGTTCAATTGTTCTTCTTCTGACCTTTAACGGCAGCTAAATATTGAGAAAGATAACATGCTTGCAAACATTGCACTCTGACAGTTTCATATTTATGTTGTCAGGGTTCTATACCAAATCTGGCTGTTTGATCAAACCCCTGCATAGAGGGCTGGGACTAGGAAGTCCCCATTTGATCATAAGAGGCTTAAGCCAGTCTCTCTCCTTCTTCTTCTCCATCTCCCAAGCCTATTTCAAATTAGGGATGATCATCCATTGTTCCCTCCATAATCAGCTTTCGCTTTTCAAAGTAGAAAAAAATGGTTTAAGACAATAGCTAAATGATTAACTTGTGGCACAATTAAAATCCAGCTCCTCAAAGTAGACCCCTCCCAATTTATTGCTACATACATCTTTTTAACAGCAATGGTCTTAAGATCATAGACAGTGGACTCTAGTTTTCTTTCCTTATTTATTGAACATGTGCCAAAACTGGTCCTGAAAGTAGCTGGGCCCATGAATTCCACCTGCAAGAATCCAAGCAACCAGTGCAGCTCATGAGACTGAAGTGTCACATGGGTGAATGAAAGCAAGACCATCACTGTTCACACCATCACATTCTGGATAAGTTAAACTTCAAGGGCAGGCTCATATAGCCGCAATGAATCTTTGTTTGAGAAGCTTCTGGAAAGAAGTAGCAGGTGCGAGAACTCAGGAACCATTGTTCAAATGAATAAAAGTTTATTCCAGGATATCCCTAAACAAGAAACTGAACTACTAATGATCAAGGCAACTTGGTGGTAGAGAAGAGTCAATGGAATTCGAGGGCGGCTAGACGTAGAACTCTTGTGAGTGTGAGGGGCTTCCCAACAGAGGATGTTTGACCCCTCCCTCAGGCTCAGCCTGGTCTTCTCCTGCATCAAGCCTGATCAAGTTGTATGAATGCTATTGGTCAGGAAAGAGCATAACATGTTTTCTGGGCTGCCTGGTACTTTGCTTCAACAAGGATTACCCACACTTTTATATTTTGCTCTTTCTCTATTGCCTTGGCTTGTTCTTAAATCCCAACTTCTGATTTGTGCTTTGGACCCGATTTCTTCTTGGCTCTGGAACCAATCTCTTTTATTCAGTTGAGTAAAATCTCAGGCAGGAGATTTATAGCAGTAATCAATAGGTAATACAAGTTTAGTTATTTAAAGATATTACCAATGTACTATTTCCTGTCATTGAATGAATGTTGAGAGAGCTGCATTGGGGGTAATTGGCCTCAAGGTGCAAAATAACCTGGCAATAATGGTATAGATAGCATATATGACACCTGGAGCAGATCATTTTATAATACACACACACACACACACACACACAAGTCAGTTTGGTTTAGTGGTTTTGGCATCAGACTAACTCTAGTCCTGCCTTCACCACAAAGCCAGTTAGGTGGTCTTGGAGCAATAACCCCTTGTTACTTGTATCTGGGCAATGGCATACCAATGGCTCCTCTTGGCCCTTGGCATGCCATTGCTTTGGCATCTAGTTTCAGAGACTAAACACAAAGACTTGCATAGGGAGGATGCCATTTGCTACTTTGCCTTAGCAAAATATCTTGGCCTAACCTTGCTGCTGCCTTGGTAGAGTCATCATATCTTCAAAATATACATTGTTAAGTCTAAGAAGTTGAAATAATCCCTTTTCCCTCTAGATCCTCTCCTTTCTTCTTATGTGACTATATAAGGAACTATTGTCTTGTTCTTTGCAAATCACTTTCTTTTGCAAAGAGGTCATAATAAGAAGTAGATTTTTATTTAAAGGAAAGAGACCTGTATTTATTGTAAACCTTTCCTCATCACAACCAGACATCACTCTCTCAGTTTTCCAAATCAGACACAAGAGTTTCCATTGGGCAAAGGTCCTGTTCAGTTATGAAGCATCTTTCAAGAGGCTTGTTTGTGGCAGCTCCCATAGCATATTAATAGCAGCGGAGATCAATTAAGTTCTAAAGAGGTTCTAATTAGCATCCTTGCAAACTGTTAAATTCATTATCCAGACATCAGAAGGGGAGAGGAATTCTACCTTGTCACTGCATTGATGATAAATCACTGCCAATTAACTACAGAGCTAAAAGGGACATGATAGTAAAGCCTTTGAATACCAGACGTGGGAAAATATGCTGGAGGAATTACACACTTCCTACAGGTTCTAACACAAATATGAATCAGTCTTCTCCACCTGTTTTCCTCACGCACCTCATTCTCTATTGTTTTATATTTTTCCCTAGGAGACATATCATTTACTACATAGCCAATTAGAAATATTTTATTAAATAAGCAATTCTTATCATCCGCAACTAATTACAGTTGTATAGCCTGGCATCTTTGGAAAATTTTAAGTTTGAGATTCTTGTTACCAATCCAGATATGAGGCAAATTTACATAGCTGGCTATCCCTGCTAGGATCACCCTATATGTAATAATAGTTTTAAGGTTCTGTGAAAGGATCTTACCTGCACTAATTCATGGCTACTGAAAACATATGAATATATGACAGACAGGAAGACAGTGGCAAAAATCCATGTGAACTCTTGCATTGTTCACATGTTTTTCCCCCCACAATGTTTGGTTGAAAACTGTACTGTAGCTCCCATTAAAAATATGATCTATAAATAGATTGTACGAATAGATCATACTTAACTTACAAAAGTTAAGTAATATTATAAAACAGAATCTTCATTAGAACTAGGTTTTAAAAGGCCACTTCAACAAAAACAGTGTTTTCTTTCCTTTCCTTTTTTTTTACATCCTATGAATCACAACCAAGGAAGGCCTGTTTTCTGAAATCATGGAAAGATATCCTTCCAACCATATTAAAATTTCAGCCGTTCACAGCCAGCATCTTGGAACTGAGCTGAAAAGCAGCTGGGGTAAATAATGAAGCTGATGAAGGATTAATATAGTAGAAGTTTGAATGGGCCTCAGACAGACCAATAGACAGTCCTCAAGGGCTGCCCCAAGTAAAGCATGATATAAATAATTCTAATATACTAATGTAGAGTGAAGCTTATGAAAGCATGAATAAATGACAGCAGCTCTGACATCTTCAGCAAAGGACTTAGAATGGAATATGGAAGTTTAAAGTTTATAAGGAAGTTCTTATTCAAGCCATCTTGAAACAAGATGGCTTCTATCATGTCTGTAAGGACATCAGAAAAACAACTACTCTTTAGGCTTTTCACAACTTAAATAATCCAGGAAAAAAAATCACAGCAATAGCACACCCAGATCACGAAGATCTAAATCATCTTTTTTTAAATCTTCATTTATTTTTGATATTTTCAATTATTCCGTTCTTCTACTAGGGCTACTGAATGACCAGGAAAAAAATAAAATCTAATTTGGCTTGTTTTTATGATTTTTATTATTGTGCATAATCAGAAGTTAATGGTTGAAGCTTTTCATCTTAGAAAAAAATGACAAAGTGCTATGAGATTCTGCTGAAGGCCAAGAGGTAGAAATAAGTAAAAATGGGATTTGGGGACTAAAACCAGGAATTATAAAATCCAATTAAAACTAGTTAGTCTGAACTGATACGTGAGGTGTCATTAAGGTTTCTCGTGAGGTGTCATAAAGGTTTTCCTTGCACATACGTGCTAGTTGTTTCTGGCTGTAGGGGGCGTGCTCATCTCCATTACAAAGCCAAAGAGCCAGTGCTGTCTGAAGACGTCTCCGTGGTCATGTGGCCAGCATAACTAAACACTGAAGGAGCAACGAACATTGTTACCTTCTCACCAAAGTGGTCCCTATTTTTCTACTTGCATTTTTACATGCTTTCGAACTGCTAGGTTGGCAAAAGCTGGGACAAGTAACAGGAGCTCACTCCATTACGCAGTGCTAGGGATTTGAACCTCCAAACTGCCAACCTTTCTGATCGACAAGCTCAGCCTCTTAGCCACTGAGCCACCATTTCATTACCATCACCTTAACTGTGGAATGAACAGACTTTTTTTTGTAAAAAAATTATTTGGGTTTTCACAAACCATAATACAAATAAAATATATATTTTTTTTAGAATAGCATGGTCCCAGGTTATCACTTCTCCATACAGACACAAACTCAATTTCATATTCATCTTTGTGTTCTATTCCATATCTTATTACTATTTTAAAATTTTCTGAATAATTTTTCCCTTCCCTTAGTTTTCTCAACCTTGCTTTTAATTATCTCACTCCTTTCTAAATTCAATTATATATATCTTTTTCTAAGTTTCAATATCTTTCTAATCATTATATTTATACTTTTGTCTGTCCTGTTTCAATTTCGTATTTTCTTTTCTCATTAAACAAAAATTTCCCCTGTAGTTACTGATTGGAGTATGACACCTTTGTATCTTTTAATTTTTGTCCATTCAACTCTTATTTAAACTTCAATTTATGCCTTTACAATTATAATATTCAATATAACACATAACTTCCAGTCAAATTCTGCTTGGTACATTCTTAAAATACACACTAAGTTCTTAAAGAGAAAGTATATATATAACAATAATGAATAAAATACTTATTCTATTCCAATTCAGCTCTATCATTAATGTTAGTTATAATCTTTAACATTTTTAACATTTCTTGTCAATGGGATATCATACTTCCTTAGGAACATTTACAATATTTCCATAATTTTTTTCATATTTCTTTCATATTCCTCTTCACTTAAATTTTTATAACTCATTAATAATAATTAAAATGTCCCCATCCTTTTCTAATTTCATTCTCTCATTCTCTTTATTTCATTTATTTATTAGCAAACATTCCATTACATTACAATGAGTATTTTATCTATCATATTAATCACACTTGTTTCATATTTTCTAAGTTCATTTCTATTTCTAATATAACAATACTATCTTATGTACCCTTGCAGAATCCCTCTTTCAATTAAATTTTCACCCATTATCTCTATGTCTTCTAAATAGGCTTATACCTTTAATCCTTGTATGTTCTCCCTGTTTCCTCTATATTCTGTTTCTGTTCTTTATAACTTCTTTTCCTTTCCCTCTTCTCCCTCCCCTTTTTGACCCCTTGTCTCTCTAATTCTGATTCTCTCTTCTGTAATCCTCTCTTCTGTTTCTTCCTAATATTGTAATTACTTTTCAAAGTATTCTCTTTTTTTTTTTTGGTTGTTTTTTCAGAACCTAAATTTTTCACTTTCTTTCCTCCCTTTCCTTTTCCCCCCCCACATAGAATTATTTGGTCATCGAAGATAGCTTCTTCTTTGTCCCGCCCTTCTTGTTCCACAGGCATATCTTGTTGTTTCTCATAGTTCAGGATCTCCATTTCTAAAAATTGAAATACGAAGCCAAAAGAACCTCTTCCTTCTTGTGCATCTTCTTTCTGTTTTTTAAGTTCCATTTTCAGTTCTTCCAAGAGTTGATGCCATTTTAAAAACTTTTAAACAACCACCTGATTTATTTTAGTCCTTTAGATCCAATAACCAAAAATCCAAAAATCACCAAGTAATCCAAATAATCCAAATCTGTTTCTTCTTACTTCTTTTTTTTTCTACTTTCTCTTCCTGGGGTTCTATTATCTTGTTACAAAGTTTCAGTTGGAATGTATCTTTTAGGAATCTTGTTAAAGTTTCACTGTTAATTCCTTTTACTTCCAGGTAGTCTCCTCCATTTTTCCAGATCCCACCCTTTTGTTTTTTCCTTTTCTCTCCTTTCCTTCTTTTAAAAGTTTTTGAAAATCCAGAAGTCTTTATTATCCCTTTGACATTTTATTTTCAGCTTAAAAGCCTGTTAATGTCAAAGTAGATTTTTCTCAGTTTCTTACTTAAATCTCTTAGTTGTCAATATGGGGAAGGAAAGAAAAAAACCAAATCCTTTCCCTTCCCTCTCTCATTCTCTGCTTTAAAATCTTCTTTGGAAGCAATGTTATTCTTTAAAGTTCAAATTCCAGGGTACCTTATGTTGTTGCTTTTTCAGTTCAACCCGGTCAGCCAAAGCTTTCTCTTCTTATCTTCCTCCTGCACATTCTTTTCCTTTCGAGTTCTTCTTTGAGGTGGTCATTTCTGACCACCACTGCAACTGTCTTCAGAAAAGGGAGTAATGGCCAGCTGAGGAGGAGAGGTGTGGCTCTCCTCGACCCTGCTGGCAGTCTCCCCCCTCTTCACCACCTCTACGGGGTGGCTTAGCTGCGAAACCAGCTGGCTCGGGGTGCTCCAGCGGTGAGCACAGATTGAAATCACGCACGATCGCGGATTTCGGTCCGTCACTGAAGAAGCTCAAACCAGAAGTCTGGAATGAACAAGGTCTTCAAATCCAGGCTATGCTCAAAGTAAAGCTATTCCGAATTACTTGGATTAACCAATGCTCTGAACACTTATTCTATTTAATACTACACTTTCATTATAAATAAATAATAAATTACGAACTGATCACAACATCAGCAGGTTTTGCAATCTTAGAGATATTTTTAAACTGCCTTCTACAAATTTAAATGGTTCTTTTTCAACCTAGGTGCTTTTGACCATGCAAGCACTTCCGAGGGCTGAGTTTTTTCAGATCAGCCAAGGCTGTTCTAGGCTCTTATGTGAGTGTTACTAATAGGTAGAGTTAAGAAAAAGTAACGTGTTCTTCTCTGCGACTCAGCCTATTTCTTCTTCTTTACCCCTTGTTCAGTTTTAAATCAGCAACAAGCCTTTTGCCATTTTCTTGCAAAACCCCAGAGCTTTGCCTTAGCTGAACCTTAAAATAATACACTTTTTCAATTAGGTTGGATACTTAGGTTCGACCACTAAATTTTCCCTTAATTTATAGCTGGATAGTTTATTTATTTTATTTGGACCCGAAAATTATATTTAACTTCTTGAATCTGTATATTCATGGAACTGTTTTTTTCATAATAAGCAAGCTTCTAAATCTAAATACTGAGTTGTTATTATCATAATCTGCCATCTAGTGGGGAAGACAAAGTATTTCAATACTATACTTGCTGAAAAGTTTGCTGAAAAGTTGAAGGGATTAGAAAACAATTCTAACTGAACAGAACAAAAAACCTAGAGTGACTTTCCTCAAATTGAGGCATATAAGACTATGGCATCCATCATCCAGTGGTTATGCTGCCTGAGAATGAGGGATATTGTTATAAAACTCAGAGTGCCAAGTTGACTAAAGATCGTAGAAGATGCCAAACTGAATGTGTGTGTCTCTCAATGAGGGACACTCAGCATGGAGACTCAAACATTCTCACACTAATATATTTAAAGAAAACAAATCCTCTGACATGACCCGGGTGTGGCACAAAGGCAACACAGCAGTGGTGGGATTCACATTTTTTTACTACCGGTTCTGTGCGCATGGCTTGGTGGGCATGGCAGGGGAAGGATACTGTAAACTCTCCAGTCAGAGGTGGTATTTGCTGATTCTCTGAACTACTCAAAATTTCCGCTACCGGTTCTCCAGAACTGGTCAGAACCTGCTGAATATCACCTCTGCAACACAGTCAAATAAGCTATAAGAGTCCCTTTATTATCTCCAACTTTGCCCCCAATGTCCAGGTTACCTTCGGCTAGAGAAAAAACACTCCCAGGAACAGCCTTTAACTGTAGAAAATTCAGTCCAAAACAAGGTACATACAAACTGTAACTAAAAATCCAAACACCAGGCTGAAGTAATTAACTTGACAGGGCAGGAGAAGGAATTTCAGACTTGAAGACACGGCAAAACTCACACATTTGGGAAGGTGCCAGGAACACAGATAAGCCATGATGATGCAAGATAAATTCATGTTTGCTCCCAACAACTTGCTGTGCGCAGCTTCCTCTTTTATACAATGTGTTCCCAGCTGCAGCTAATGAAGGGAATCAGGGTCCTTTCCTCCCCCATAAGCCACACAACACACGTTGCTCCCTTCTCCGTTTCTCCCTGTGTGCCCTAGGATGAAGAGGGGGTGACCCTGGGTCTTCCTCTGAATTCCCTCTCCTTTGCTCTATCTCTCCCCTGCTCTGCCCAGCCAGACTTTGCCCTTCCCCGGTTTCTTCCACAGCCAACGGAGCCACATTCCCACTCCCTGTCAGCTGTTCAGCTTCCCCCTCCAATTCAGATTCTGACAGGGGCATGACAGCTTTGGTGCATAAGTTAGAGGACTGAAAGCATGGTCCACTCAGGCATTGTTTCAGAAACATGGAGGAGGAGGGATGAAGACAAGTACAAATTCCCAAAACATCTACCTAATTTGTTGTACAAAAGGTTTTGAAGCTTCAAGATGCTTAGAAATTCTTTAGAATCAAATGTATTGATATGTTGTGACTAGGCATAAGTGTCTTCTCAAAGCCAAGATAACAGAAAAAAAAAATACTTGATGTCCAACCTCAAAGTACATAAATTATGAGGCTTGCATCGTGACATGTTTTTTTTGTTTTGTCGTATCTCTGCCAAAAGTCAGGTCAGAAAAAGAAAGACAAATGGAAAAGTAAATCCATCTTATCCTTGCTACAATTCTAGGAAGTCAGTGATGTTTCAGTTGTTATTGGAGTACAGTTCCCATTCTCTTTGATTAATGCCATAATAGATGTAGTTGACAAAGAAAGGGCAAACATCCCTGTTAAATTACCCCAATTATTTACAGTATCCCTTTAAGGCAGGGATGTCAAACTTGCAACATCACATTGTTGTCACCCTTCGCTTAAACTGGGCTGGGCGTGGCCAGCATGTGACGCATCCAGCCTGCGGGCTTCGAATTTGACACTCCTGCTTTAAGGGAATAAGAAGTTTCCAGAAGGTTTCCCCTCACTCAAAGCAATTTCATTCTTCATCTAGAAAACCTAGAGTAAATAAGACATTACTGAAAGAAAAGGCTGGTTCCTTCCCAAACATACATATTTTTTTGTTTACTTCGTAGGATTTTCCTTCTTCTAGCCCATGTGTTGCACTGGTAACTGCTACACATTTGACTAACAGAAAAGGTTATTTTCTCTTTGGCTAAGGAATGAGAGACATGCATTCTTGACAGAGAGAGGATGGGGTTGGGGCAGACCAGGTCTTATGGCTCAATTGTCTGTGGAAGGTCCCAAATTCAACATCTCCAGACAGAGTAGAAGTTCAGGTTCCAGGTTGAAGTTCTGAGTCAACAATACTAAGCAAGATGGGCTACAGAGGGGGGCTTCCTATATTTCCTAAAATAACCTAGGGGGTGGGCATGGAAGAACAACCCTATAATTGTTCTAGGCTTATGGTATGAGCCTGATGCTATTGCAATTTGCTTCCTCAATATCTTGTTTCCAGTTCCCAGGTGGGTTTGCAACACTGAGATCCCAGTGCTAACTAGAGGGTCATTTCCAGGTCAGCCAGATGTTAACAACTAAATTCAGTCACAGCCCATTTCTCTGAATACATGTCATGTGCTGGGGAACATTATATATGCTCTCTCTCTCTCTCAGAGCTCTACGGAAATTTAATATTGCTTTTCTCCAGATGTAGGAGTTATTCTCATCCTAGTGAATTAGCAACATATGGGCTGAGCTCCTAGGCAGCCACTTCAGAAGACGTTTGGAAATGCCTGCATGTGCCAAAGGATTCACTTTCTTACCTTGGCTTTCCAAAGGTTACTTTCTCTTTGACAGAAACAGCCTTGCTGTGCAAGAACATAATGTCATCGAGCCTGCTGCCTCCTAATGGATCATGTTTAACACAATCAATCAAATTCAGATTTTGTTAAAGAAAATAATATCAAAATATATTGTTCTAGTTAACGCATACCTATTTAAGGTACATTCTAAAATGAATTTTAAATCTAAGAAATGAAAAGTTTAGGTTAGAGACCTAAACAGTAACTTGGGATGAAAATGATCCATTTGGAAATTGAGCATTATTTTAAGAAAACAGTAGATATTTGCAGGGGAAACTTTTCCTGGGACCATACTTCAAAGGTTGAGGGGCCTCCAATGTTATAAATCACCAACAGATGGCAGTACTAATGGGATTTAAAACTCTGATATGTTCTTTAGCGGTTTCTTTCATTCATAGGAAGTTGCTGTGAGAAAAGCTAATTTCAAGAATAATGCTGTGGTTCCAGACGTAGTATTCAGCAGGTTCTGACCAGTTCTGAAGAACTGGTAGCGGAAATTTTGAGTAGTTCAGATAACTGGCAAATACTACCTCTGACTGGAGATTTTACAGTAACTTTCCCCTGGCACGCCCACCAAACCACGCCTACAGAATTTGTAGTTAAAAAAATTGAATCCCACCACTGTGCAATTCAATTTTTTAAAATATCATATTTAAAATAATGTTATGGAGATGGAGGCATTAGTTTTCTGGAGACAAGAATGTGCACAAATTTCAGTCTAGAAGCATGTGCTGGTGAATTGATATACTATATATAGGTCCACTAAACATAAGTGTTATAAATCTTGACTTGATCAAATTTGGGTAAGATGAAAAATCCTAGGACTTGTATAGAGGATGCCAAAGGAGAAGATCAGCTTTCCTAAAATTATTAGATCTATAGGCAGCCACGCTGTGTGATGAACTGTTGATCTGTAAGCAGGACCTTCTCACTTTACAATCTAGTGAACTGATTCCACTCAGCTGGATTCTTGCAAAATCTATCTGACATATTCATAGCAAGCTGTGAGGATGTCAAAATGACAACTCGTCTGCCATGACCTCATCAGGCAAAGGATGTCACTTGCATCACCATAATGTCATGACACAATGTACCCTTTTAAAAAAATATTATTTCTATTAATCTTTCCCCATAAAATGAAAAACAAATCAAAAACAAAGAAAAGAATGAGAATAATGCAAGAAGTGAAAAAGAAACTAAGATTTAAGGAATATATATGACCTGACCTTTTCTTCAACTGAAAATTTCAGTTATAGTGTCTCTCTTCCCCTTATAAGCTCTTCAGCCTCTCATTTAATCTACATCTTTCTTAATCTTCAGATCCATAAATCATCATGCCATTTCATGACACAATCTAAGTTGTATTATGATTGAAATGTCAACATTTACCCACATTTTTCTCTGTGGGTTCCAATGTTATTTGAGAAAAAAAAAGCAACAACCCTATGATCCTCTGTCATCATTTGAGTAATAAACAACCTAGTGCTATCTAGATTTTATTCTTCACTAATGTATGGAATTTGCACATGTTGTATACTTTTTCTTGAAAAGATTGTTTGATTCTCTCAATAGAAAAATGGTTCACCAAGTTGTAGAAGTATGCTTCGATGTGTAGAATAACCTCATATTTTAAGTGCAAATCTGACACAAAATATGATTCAAACTGGAAAACATTTCTAGATGACAATTTAATACATTTATATTAGTTCCAACATTTGGGTCTCTCTCTGTATAGATTCTGAAGAGATTTTTTATTAATGTGCACTGAATATTTTGTAATCTGTAATCATACATGGTGATGTGTATACTAGGTTGACCACAGTTCTTAATAGTAATTCTAACTTTAGAGTTTAATGATGTTTTGGTGTATTCAGTTAATTACAATATCTATGTTATACTGGAAAATTATAAACTTCATGATGTATTCATTTGTATTTACTTTTTATTCTCTCTACTTGTCTTCTTTCTATATTTATTTACATATTTTCTCTAATGTTGAATTTATTAAAAAGGGTACAGTATTTATCGGCGTATAACACGCACTTTTTCCCCCTGAAAATAGGGGGCAAATGATGTATGCGTGTTATACGCCGATGTCCAGGAGTGGAATCCTCTTTAATTTCCCTCTTAAAATGAAGATGCGTGTTATACGCCTGTGCGTGTTATACGCCGATAAATACGGTAAATGGAATTTTCTGCCATCGGATGTGATTTTTTTGTATAGGAGAGATCCTGATTTTTTTTTAAATAAACACCTCCACAACCTATTTAATATAAATAAACAAATTCCTTCTTTTTTTAAAAAAAAAAAACCCTGTAAAATAGCCACAAGATGGCAGTGCTACATAATCATGGCAAGAGAGAGAACCAGGTATTGGACAGCATTAAGAGATTTTCCAGAGAATGTTTTACAATACTGTATAATGTCCTGCCTTGTTAAAGCAATTGTATGGAGGTAATTGACAACTTGTTATTTCCAATATTTTCCAATCCCAGTTTTACTTTGTTAAAACTTTCCTAAGATATTCATTAAAAGAGAAAATGTTGAGCAATGGCATAAAAGTTTTAATTGGTAGTGCTTGGAACCCTCACTCTAACCTGAACTTTGATGGGAAACATATTGTACACACACACGCTCTCACACACGCACGTATATGTATGTGTGTGTATACGTGTGTATTGTGTGTGTGTGTGTGTGTGTGTGTGTATCTGTGTGTATAATTTGAGAGTGGGCATCAGAATTTCATTTTTTAATGTGTGCCAGTGTCTTCACAGAAAAAAAAAGTAATAAAGGTTATCTTATATATCTGTCTTACAATAGTCAAATCCGATCATTGCTATTTTCATCTAATGTGATACAATTAAATTACAGGAGTGAAAATTTTTGTATTTTCAATTCAGGAAAAAAGATTGCATGCACATTAGTATGTGCAGTCAAAATTTCCCAACACTTCTCTAATTGTGTCTCCTGACAACAAAACGCTGGTTCAAATATAGAAAGAGGGTGAGTTTCTTTGGACTATTGTATAATTGACAGTTGTCCTCCCAATATTGTAACAACAGGAAAGATGATGACTTCTACTGACTCATCAGTCTCCAAGCAAAAAGAAGATCAGCACAGGTTTCCCATCATTTCTTTTCCTAAAAAGGTTCATAAGTGTCCAGGAGACATAAAATAATATCTATTGTAGTATTGAAAGAAACAACTGATCAAGGTACCTACCATTAATGCATTCACGAACTGAACGCTTTTATTTCATTTTTCTGTACTTCTCTATACTCTTAAGCAATAACTTTAGTACATCCTAACTTTTATTTATTTAGTTGGCTGCCCAACTTCAGTGTACTTTGGTTATAAATAGTTAATACAAGTTTATTTTGTAAAGGATATCATATGGTACTCTATGGAATCCTGAAGCATTTTGAGTTACTGGCTCAAAGACTATCACTCAGCATTTTTTGCAGATGATACTCGTGTTGCAACTTCTCAAAGAATATAAATTCATCCTCTAATCCTTTTAATTGATTTAATGGCACTCCACCCAGATTCTCCAACAAAAGGATTGCCCTGTTATTTTCAAGTGTGGATTCCCCCAGAATATTAATTTGGTCTGTTTGTAAGAATGAAACCAGAGCTGGCATGCTTTTACACACCTCTCTGACAGCTCATACAAAAAGATTGGGAATCCTATATTTTTGAGAGTAGTCAACCCTAGTGCCTTTTAAAATATAAGAGGTAATCAAATATATCAATTCCAAGGTAACCCAGGAGGGCAAGTTTCCAGTTGGCTAAACCTGCCATTCATTAATGTGAGAAAGAAGAAAAACACCTGTAAATTTAAATTTGGACATTTAAGATTTCTTCTCTGGAACTTTCTTTACTTCTGTTAAATGTTCTCTGTCCATCCTTGTGTTTTCACAAAGAAGACCAGCATAAAATGTGCTCTTTTTATTGTCAATTCCTATCTTGCCTCTGTTGCCCTGTATTCTCTTGATTTTTATTGGAGCCATTCATTTTAGGCATGAAAATTGGCTTCCTCTTCTGATTTGGCTCTCTTCCTTTTTCAAAATATTATTAGCCAGCTGTGAAAAGTTCTGCCTGAGCTGCTCTAGGAGGATAGGCAATAGGGCAGAGGTGGTATTCAGCAGGTTCTGACCAGTTCTGGAGAACTGGTAGTGGAAATTTTGAGTAGTTCGGAGGATCAGCAAATACCACCTCTGACTGGAGAGTTTACAGTATCCTTCCCCTGCCACACCCACCAAGCCACACCCACAGAAACGGTAGTAAAAATTTTTGAATCCCATCACTGCAATAGGGGTGGCCCTCACTCCATACCACATTGGACACTTTCCAACATAAGGCAACATGAAATACGGGGCGGGGGGGGGGGAACTCCTGGGCAGAAACACCTCCTGAGAGAGGTGAACATATGTTATCATGATTGCAAAACAAATTAGGCACCTACCTTTCTTAATTTCATGAAGGAGAAACTGATTAATACTGAGCATTAAAATCTAGCCCACTCTAACCCCTATTATTCCTGGGAACTCTAGAGTGGAAATGCAGGGCTGCTGCATGTCAAGATGAAAATACATTTCAGGATACTTTTATGGGGGAATAGCAACTAATACTATTTATCTTCCTTCTCCAATAAAATATTCTGCTTTCCTCTTACCATTCTTGCTAAAAGCTTGGAAAAGAAGTGGGTGTAAAAAAAAAATAGGAAGGAGAAGAGGATTGGCCACAGATGAAGAAGCTTGGGAAACAAAGCAGTAAGAAAACAACCCCGGGAGAGAATTCGCTGAGGTAGTGTCCAGAGAGAGGAAGCTCCCAAATGTACCCTGATCGTACCCACATTGTTATTTGAACTTCCCTCCAAATTACTGGGTGATAAAGTGTTAACAGATTCTACACACTTTGGAAACTGTGATGTGGTAACATTGGCTTAAGCTCTTTCCACTCCAGTAATGTGCTGTGGATGAGGTGAAGGAAATGCCATATAAAGCAATACTTGTATGTTACGTCAGCACAAATTTGCTGGAGAAGATGCTATTAGTCATTAGTCTCCTGCTAAATTGCATTTGTATTCCTCACCTCATTTGGAGTTTGGCTTTCTCAACTCACTTCCAACAGGCCTGAGCTGCTAGTGTGAATTCCTCTTTTAGCTCTGCTCCCATGAATCCATGCACCACTCTTAACAACTGTCTCCATTTTCCCTTCTTGCAGGGATTGTTCATACCCATGAATTTCAGTAGCTTGTGTTTTGAACTCTTCCATATCTCCTAATTTGTGCACCTGCAGCATTTCAAGCCATAGTATGCTGCCCACCTTGAGCTCAAAAACTTCACGCATGGCTGATTTCTCTCTAATTTTGCTCCCTTAGATATGGTCACATTCCTCTGTGTGCCTGACACATTAAGCAATTCTTCCCTGTTAATCAGCATTAAATCCAGAATAGTGCCCCCCACACCCTGTTTATTCTTCTACTTTCTGCAAAATGAGATCTTCAGAAACAGAGATAATAAATCTGCTGGACCTCCCATGCTTAGCTGATATCCGAGTAGTGGAAGTCTTCCATTAACTAACTTGCCCTTTTGAGAATTTGATGGGTTCTGATAGACATTGTCCACATCCCCTATATAGAAAACTGCCACATGTTATTGCTGTTCTTTCTAATCTTACCTAGATTTAATTTTAATCTTATCTAGAGACTTTCAATAGAATTTCCATATTCAGGAGCAGAAATGTCTTCACTGGAATATAACTTCATTAAGTATAATCCTATTTTGCTGGCTCTGTTTCTTTGGAACACGGAATACCTTTCAAATTCTACGTTCTATTCAAGACTGTCTCCTCCATCAGGTTTCTCTGTTGTCTACCTATTAGAATATATGTATTTTCCTGATTTGTTCTGCAGCTCTACAGGAATAAAAATATTTATTTGGTTGTTCGCATTACCTCCCTTTGCTTTGACCCCTGTGAACAGTTAAGTACAGTAAGCACCACATATTTACTAGTGTTTCTAGTTGCAAACGTCTCGCCTGCCATTTAATCATCTGAGGTAAGTCTCAGCCCAAGAATAGTTATTGCCTCTGGGCATCATCGAAACCTATTCAGATCTCTAATGAGATAACACTGAGATAGGAAACATTCACCATTCTAAAATTCTTCTGTCTCTTTCCAGTTGTGGCTTCCATTTTCTTTTTAAATGTAAAATATAATGACATTACCATTGTGAAGTTTTCTTGTCTTTGATATTCAATAATTTGAGGTGTGGAAGGCAGAGAAAGAACAGTGCAATGATGTCATTTTTCCTGGGAAGAAAAGCAGAAGTTAGAGAGTGTTTGCTCTGAAATATCTCATTAGATCTCCTGAGGTAAACTTACCAAGTTAAATAAAGTTAACACTTTAAAATGTGCAAATGGAGTGTATTAAGTAAACCAGAACTTGGTATTAGATTAATTAACATTAAAATGGGCATGCTTGCTTGGACACTGAAGTTTAATCATTCTGCATTTTGCCATCAAATTTTGGTGTCAATATTTCTTGCCTTTTTAAGTTTAGTCATGTTGATTTGTGTCCCCAAAGTTTTCTGCATCTACCTTTACCTTTAAACATCTGGCAGAGGATCATATTTCTTCCCAGTGATCTCATCATGTCTTCCAGAAGATCAAGTGATTGAGCTGTAGTCCCCAACTTCTCAAAGACTATAGCATCTTTAGGGTATACTTCTTTCATTGGGGTTGTTGGGATCATTTATATTCTTCTCTTAAATTCTTCTCCTTCACACTTCAAAAGAAGTAATGCCACACTAGTCAATACAGAAGGCTATATGCTGATCCTATGCTTACATGGACTTACATTACTGTCCATATCTATGAGCACACAAAACTTCATTGCTATATTTTAAGTCGGGAGAAAAATGTAGACTTTTTCTTACACTGACAAACGTCTTATTTAGTATGAAAAGCTCTGGTTTTAGATGATGTATAATTCTCATCGTACTACAGGTCAGTTGTACGAATGCTGACCTACCTTGAATCATGTGTTCAGGGAAGAAACTGCTGGTGATCCCTCATTTCCAAGAAGTACAAGGAGCTGAAACTCATAGGCCCTGTTTTATAGAGGCCACACCTATATTATGGAGTAGCCTGCCCTCAGCAATCAAACTGGCTTCTCTACTGTTCACTTTCTGAAAATGATGGAAGCCTGAACTTTTTTATGATGAGTAATGGGACATCCTGATTGATGGATGCTTTATTATGATTTTCTGGATTTGTTTTAGTTCTTACTGTGCATGTTGTAACAGAAATTGTATTTGTGTTCTTAATTACCATGCAGCAATAATTACTGGTTGATTGTGCAGGTCTAAATTAGATAGATAAATAATAGAGATACAGATCAATGACAGATAGATAGATATACAGACAGACAGACAGATAGACAGACAGACAGATGATAGATAGATAGATAGATAGATAGATAGATAGATAGATAGATAGATAGATAGATAGATAGATAATAAATAATAGTGGATAGATGGACAGACAAATAGATGGATGGCAGGCAGGCAGAATAATTGTATTCTAACACTATGAAATCATCCATTTTTAAAATGTACTGGGTCACCAAAACCTAAATATATCCCAAGACAGTGCATACACTTAAGTAGCCTCTTACATAGAAAGAAAAAAAAAAACCCACCTTACTTTTTCTTTACGAGTTAAAAAAGCAGGCAATAACGAATTTTCCTGGTTGACCAGAACTAGGGAAGAAGGCAAGAACAAAAATGAAGGTTGTTGAGAAAGGTGAAGGTGCATGCCAAGATAAAGGGTATTGCAAGATGGAAATTATCCAGTTGCCCTTTCCTCTAAATTTGGGTCACCTTAATTTTAAAACCTCTGTCCATGCAAGAAGCACCCTCAGCAATTGATCTAGGGGGATACACTTACATTTTCTGAGCTTTGATAGTCTAGTCTGATTTTTGTTCAGCTCAGCCACAGGGTTTCAGAATTACCTTTTGCTTAGTAGGAAACAAACTAAAGGAGCTTCTTTTGCTCAGCTGTAAACCAAATCCTAAACAAGGTTGACTGTCATCGAAAATACTTGAAGTCCAAGTGGTGACATTTGCAAAGCATTCCTCAAACCGGCATGCTGGTTCCTCAACCCACCTCATCTTCTGAAAGATCTGTAAATAATACCAACTGAGTTGAGTTTCTGAGATTAACCTGAGAAAAACCTCACTTTAGCTTTGCAATTTAAAAGGGGAGAAAAGGAAGTCACACACTCGTAAGGTGCTAACAAAATGGCCTGTGGGAATGTTTTTTTTTCTTTTTTAGCAATGACTAGCCTCACACAAGTATAGCAAAAACATATTAACAACTAAGAGGTAAGAGCATGAGGATATGTGAACTCTACACACACATATATATGGATATATATATGGATATATATATATATATGGATCTTTGGTTATTCGGGTTTTCTCCTGCATAAAATTGGAAGTATTCTGGCGACGTTTCGACGAAATCTAATTCGTCATCTTCAGGCTTGTGTCTTCAGCTTTGTGCTTCCGGAGTAACTTGTACTTCTCAGAGTAACCATTTGCCTGGCTTGTGGTGTGGAGATTTTTTTGTAAAAGTGAAGCCAGGCAAACACCTGGGCACAAACAGATCCCCCCCTGATACCTCTAGCTCAAACACACCCCAACCAGGCATCCAGATGAAACCTAGCTTACTAACAAATGATAGCCGTCCATTTACTCGGAGCCAAGCTGCACTAAAAGCCTCCAATACAGGAACACAATGTTGCCAACCAACCAAGACAAAAAAAACCATAAAACAGACAGAAGATATTAGAAACACCAATCAAGCAGAACACTGCCAACTCCAAGACCAATAAACACAGACCAAGACTCCCAACCAATCAGGATGAAGAAAAAACCATTCTGGCACAGTAGTAGGCTAGCCCCAAATTTAAAACTGAAACAACTGTAAAAGTCTGACTCACAGATGAACACAATAGAGAAGCCTGATGATGGCAGATGAGATTCTGCCAAAAAGTTGCTACAACTTTAAAAGCACAACTATAACGACGTGGGAAAATACCCGAACAACATTTTGAAGTACATTAGGAACTCTGCCATTTTTGTGGCAATTTCAGAGCAATTGCATCAAATGAATTGGCCAGAGAAACTATTGGCTATACTATTAGGGACCACAGGAGCTGGGAAACCAATACGTTTAAATTTATAGTTATAGTAATAAAAGGATTAAAAATCTAGAAGGGCAAAACCACAACATTGGAAGCATCTGCTATAATTCAATCAAAGACCATAAAACTTTGTGGTAACTCATGACTTTCTTTTGAGAAAGTGAGTTGTAAACCCAATCAATGCTGTATGATAAACACCCATCATGCTCCATCTATTTTACTCTGATTGTTTTCCTCCTGTCCATTGTAACATGACACAACTGGCAATGTGTGATTAATTCAGTGGGAATTACCTCTAAGCGATGATTTAGGCTTTAATTCTTTCACTTAGAGAAGAGTTCTCTGTCATTGATGAAGGTGCCAAGCAGCATAACTATATGCTATGGTTTTACTCAGAAGCTGGAACAGTAGTTTATGGGCTTGAGCATAATGGGTTGACCCCAATGAAATCCATTGATCTTTAGAAGGGAAGTTATAGTGGGTTGGGTTAACTCAGCACATGTAAGCCAGCTGTTGTAATAAGTGATTTGCACATATTTTCCATAAAACATTTAGAGCACTGTTTCTCAACCTCAACCCCTTTAAGATGTGTGCACTTCAACTTCCAGTCTCAAATCCAGACTCCAAAAATGGACTTAGGAGGGAATTCTGGGAGTTGAAATCCACATGTCTTAAAGTTGCCAAGCTTGAGAAACAATGATTTAGAGCAGAGGTCTCCAACCTTGGCAACTTTAAGCCTGGCGGACTTCAACTCCCAGAATTCCCCAACCAGCTGGTTGGGGAATTCTGGGAGTTGAAGTCCGCCAGGCTTAAAGTTGCCAAGGTTAGAGATTTAGAGGGAAGCCTTGCAAGTATCATCATTTGGACTTCTGGCATTTGTAATAACACTCTTTACACTTTTTGTAACTGTTGTACATGCACTATTTCCAATAACCCCAACATGTGCCACCTAAGTATTCATGTGATATAACTCCCATAATCCCTTGCAGACTGAGAATTAAAGCCCGGAACACTTGGAAGGCTGCCTTTATTACAATCTACTTTACCTGAGTGTAAGCTTATTGGAACTCCATGAGGCTGTGTTGGCACGAGACATTCGCCAGAGGATCTTTAATGGATTAACTCAATTTTCTACACTCGCTATGTTTACCTACTATATCTGCAGAACATGCCAACTATGTTTGCAGAACACACTGGGTTAAAATAAGTTTTGCAATTTAGTGGGTTATATGAACATAGCCTGTGAATTACTTCTATTTACATTGCATATCTGTGTAAGATTGCACTGTTATTTTGGTGAGCATGAGCTTTCATTTGAGACTTGCCAAGGAATATCTTGGCACATGCTCAGGAATGTGCCTGATGAAATAACTGATTTATATATGCAGGACTCTTCCCTTCACCTCCTCCCCCAACCCCAAATAATTTGTACATTCCCAATTACCTGTATTGGACAACAGTAGGTACATTACTGAGTGACTGGCAAGCTCCATCTACAGTATGTAAGATAGTGTTGCTTAGTCACGGGATGGTGCAAATTACTTGCTAATTCTCTGAATGATGTGTTGATATCTAGATACTATCTTCAGAGGAGAAGAAAGCAAGCTAGGAAAAGCTGCTGTGATGATATGAAAATTTCAGGTAAACAGTCCTTGGTTTTCGGCACAATTTGTGACACTCAAACATCCAGAACCAGAACATCCAACGTTTTTTTAACCCGCTCAAGTTTACTTTCCATTTTGGAGCTAAAACACTTTCCCTCAGTGGACTGATTCCAGATGGAAGCTTTCACAAAAAAAGGCACCATGGAACTCTTTTTCCTCAATAATTTTTTTCCTTTCTGGCAAGTCTATAAAAAGATTTGTAGAACACAAGGAAAGATTATGAATGCAGATTATTCCCAATTTAAGACCACAATTGGGAACATTGCTAAGCAAAGTAGTTGTTAAGTGAGTCATGCCCATTTTACAACCTTTTTGCCATAGTTTTTAAGCTAACCTTGCTAATCATGGGTAAATGAATCAACTGACCATTAAATGAATTAGGCTTCCCGCATTGACTATATTTGTTGGAAGCTAGCTGGGAAGACCACAAATGGCAATCACATGTACTTAGGATACCAGAAGCATCAGTTTTGATATTTTGATCACTGATCTTTTCTCCAATCACATATATTTAGAATTTTAAATGGGCCCTGAAACAATTTATTTCAAATTGCTCCATGAATCAAAATACGTTGCAGCTATGCAAAGATTAACAGGTCCCTGCTCAAATATTTGTACTTCTTTTAAACCCATAATGTGAATGTAGAAAACACGCACAGTGTGTGCATATGACAACAGGATGTGGCCAGCATCAGAGAAGGCTGAACTATGAATCTATTTGCTGATTTTGTTTTGTTTTGTTTGCTAAAGCAATGTTAAAATTAAAGGAGAAAATGGTAACCAAAAGTATAAAGGATGCTGGGATGGTCTTCTTGCCTGACAATAGTTCTAATTAAGTAAGAATTGTCAACAGGTTAAGTCTCTTTTAATCCAACTTTCTGGGGCTATTTCCTGTTGAAGTTAATATCCCCCTCCAGTTTTCTGCAAACTTTCAAAATCTGCACTGGGATAAAAAAAAGGATCAAAGGGACATCAAACCTCCTTGCATAAGAAGTCTGCCTGAACTTTATCTTCATGTTCATTCCTCAGTGCTCTTTGTGGGAGTGTGGGGAATAAGGAATTTCACCGAGACTGGCAGCCTGGAGTTAAAGTGAAGAAGAACCTTCCGGAAAGGTGTGAAAACAAGGCTATGTTGCCTCATTTGGTTAGCCCTGAGGAGCAGGCAGTCGTGAAACTGATTAGTGCCTGGAAAGCCCTTCCTTCGCCTTTTATTTAATTAAATTAATCAATAAATTTTAACCTTGATTTTAATCATCCTTGTCTCTTTTTATATTTTCATTTTTATACACTGTTTTTATGTTTTAATATTTTTTTGTATGCTATTCAGAGTCCCTCTGTGAAGGAGATGGGTGGTTCAAAAATATGATAAATGAATAAGTAAAATCAAAACAATGAAGGCAGGCTGTGTTGATTCATTTATCTTCTCTCAAAGAATATTGCTGTGGGCTCGCTCACACCTTTTCAGGTCAGCATAGTATTGTAAAAACTTACTTATTTCTGGCCTGGAGCACAATTAGATCCGATTCCTGGAAGTCCCTGAGTATATGCAAACTGCCTCACTGATATTTATGGAATCTCGTGCGAAGGTGGTCTGGTTGTGGATGGAGTTGGGCTGTAGGTTTATCTCATGACCTCATTCTGACTCATTTTTCTAGTAAAGTTATTTTTAGACTGTTACATAGGATCTGCAGTTATAGAAAGACGCCCTTCTGTGATCCTGGTTTAGTCTCAGATGGTATGAGACACACACACAAAAGGAAAGGGGAATGGTCTGAATTGCTCATCGGGTTTAGTGATAAAGAAGCAGGAAAAGCAGGATGCCTTTGAGCATCAACACCACAGATATTTTTGTGAGTTGGGGTGAGGTCCCAGGCACAGCACCCTCCATGGGTCAAGTCAAACCTACACACTGGGTGCTTTTCTTCAGTAGCAGAGTGCCTCCTTCTTATTTTGGGACTTTGGACAATACCCAACTCTGCCCCTTTGAGAATGGACCCATGAGGATTAGAATCTTGCCCACCATAAGATTCTTCAGTATTTTGAAGGAGGAGGAGGAGGAGGAGGAGGAGGAGGAGGAGGAGGAGGGGGAGGAGGAGGAGGAGGAGGAGGAGGAGGAGGAGGAGGAGGAGGAGGAGGAGAAGAAGAAGGAGAAGAAGAAGAAGAAGAAGAAGAAGAAGAAGAAGAAGAAGAAGAAGAAGAAGAAGAAGAAGAAGAAGAAGAAGAAGAAGAAGAAGAAGAAGAAGAAGAAGAAGAAGAAGAAGAAGAAGAAGAAGAAGAAACAACTATATATCTTCTCTTGATTCTTTCAAACCTTGAACCAGCATTTTGGGAGTTTAATTTACTTCCTTCCCTCCTGCATAGACTACCATTGTCTCCCATCAAATCGATCATGGCAGTTTCCTAAGGTGCCCATAGGCTATCCAGATCAAATCCAGCACTAACCTCTACACTACAGTATTTAGATGTCTGCATATCCCTGTCTGTTTTGCATATGATGAATGAGAACCTGCAAAGGTCCCTTCATTTGCAATTATTTTTCTGCCACATGCTTTGCAGCAGCATCGTTACTCTGGATGCTAAAAAAATAACTCAAAAAACCTCCATCGTGATGAGACCCCAAGTTGCTCATCAGAATTGATGTTTGTTAGTTGTTAGCAACAATGACCACTTCAAGTAGCTGACATGTGTATACTGTAATAAAGGGGAAAGCCATATATAATGCTAGACACCCATTAGGCAATTCTAAGGAATTATTTTAAAACAATGAAATGTAGGTATAGGAAATATCTGCTTGATTATAGCTGTGCAGAGAAGGGAAGAGAAATTTGAACTTTCCCTTGACAACTGCAATCTCACACTATGCTCTTAATGTTGATTTGTAAAAAAAAAAACAAAAGAGGACTCCTTCAAGTCAAGTTTGATTTTTAATTACTACAAGTCTATGTAACTCTCTTATAATAATATGAAATTTGTGATTTCCTTTGCCTTAGGTGTTTTTTTTCATGTCCTACTCTAATCTACACTTCCACTGTTGGTCTCCTATCCAAGTGCTAATTAATCTAACCGTGTTTCACTTTTAGAAATCCACAAAGACATCCCTTAATTTGAAAACAGTCCACTGGCAGTAGGTAAGGAGTGTATTTTCTTTGTGCTATAGTTAGGATTAGGAAAGAAAAAGTAGGCTTTCCTTCACACTACGGTCTCACAAAAACCAAACCTTTTTTTATCTGTGCCCCAATGATATTAGACTAAATGATACTGTCAAGTGATGTGTTAAACAAGTGTCCCTTGTAGTTTGGCTTACAGAAACTGGCTCTAATAAATGAAAACATTCCCATCTTTAAAATGCAAACCTGAAAATATTTATAATACCTATATTTCTTGAACAAGACCCAGATTTTAGAATACCTTGGGCTAAGTAGAAACTGTCCCTCAAGGATGTACCTCAGTCTAATCAGACAAATCAAAGGTGCGTACAGTCTTCTGAAGAAGAAAAAAAGGGATACAAAATATAGCCTCCCTCTTCTAAACATTATGTGGTCACACTCTAGTCTTTCTCCCAAGAACTGGAGGGCTCTTAAAGAAAATTGATTCCAATGTCAATGTTTATTGAACCTAATAGTTCCCTGGTCAATTAAGTCAACTTTTAGTGAACTTTGTGGATTCCACCACAGAGGGGCAGACTAGAACTTCAAATAGGCCTCTCCAAAGTCACCATATTGGAGAGAGGCCTTTAGAAATTGAATACTGTTTTGAAATCATTTTTTAATTTAAAAAAACCCAACCACTGAACATAATCTTTCAGAGATCCTGGAATACTAAAGAACTACTAGAGGACTGGAAAAGAGCTGATATGATTCCAATCTCCCCCAAAAGGAGGAAAGGTGGATCCAGGAAACTATAGAGCAATCAGCCTGATATCAGTATCTGGGAAGATCCTGGAAAAGATAATCAAGAAATGCATCTGTGAGCATCTAGAAATAAACAAGACAATTAGTACAAGCAAGCATGAGTTTATCAAAAATAAATTATGCTAGACAAGCCTTATTCCCTTCTTTGACAAAATGACTAAATTCATGGATAAGAGAAATGCTGTGGACATAATTTACTTAGACTTCAATAGGGCATTTGACAAAACAGACTATAGCCTCCTTTTTTTTAACAATGTGTATAGATACTACCACCACCAGATGGAGTTACAATTTGCTAACCAACCGTACTCAGCAAGTAGCTGTCAATGGAACTATATCTGCATAGAGAGAAGCATGCACTGGGGTACCTCAATATTCTATCTTAGGCCCAGTAATTTTCAACAGCTTCATAAATGAGGTAGATGAGAGGATAAAGGGGAACTCCTCAAATTTGCAGATGATACCAAGCTGAGAGGAATAGCTAGCACTTTAGATAATAGACTCAAGATTCAGAAGAATCTTGACAGACTTGAACATTGGGCCTTATCCAACAAAATGCAGTTCAGTAGTGAGAAAAGAAAGATCCTACACTTAAGCAAGAAAAACCAAATGCACAGCTATAGCATAGGTGGATACCTGGCTCAATAGTAGCCGCTGTGAGAGATATTTGGTATCCTAATAGACCACCACTTAAGTATGTGCTGCAGCTGCCAAAAAGACTAATGGAGACCTGAGTTCCATCAACAGAGGGATAGCTTCAAGATCACATGAAATGATAGTACCATTCCATACTGTACTGGTGAGATCACACTTGGAATACTGCATCTAGTTCTGGTCACCATGATACAAAAAAGATGTGGAGACTCTAGAAAGAGTACAGAGAAGAACAACAAAGATGGCAAGATGCCTGGAAGCTAAACAATATGAGGAACAATTGAGGGAACTAGGTATGTCTCGACGAAGGAAGAAAAGCACTAGGGTTGATATGACAGCATTCTTCCAGTGTTTGGCTGTCACAGAGAAGAGGGGATCAACTTATATTCCAAAGCATTTGAGGACAGCACAAAAAGTAATGATCATTAAAAGATCATTAAAGAGAGTTCCAACCTAGAACTAAGGAGAAATTTCCTGACAGAACAATTAATCAGTGGAATGGCTTGTCTCTGGAAGTTGTGGGCACACCATCACCGGAGGTTTTCAAGAAGAGCTGGACAGCCATCTGTCCAGGATGATATAGGATCTTCATGGGCAGGGGGTTGAACTAGAAGCCCCTTCCAGTCTTATTATTCTGTGTTCCGTGTTTGACCTACATTGTCTAAAAACAACTTTCGGATAAGTGGTTTTGGGTCATGAAGGAAAAGTTTGGGAAGCACTGGCCTACATTCTCAGTATTTTGTGGCTTGACATGGCTTGATCCAGCTTAGCTTTTTAGGTCAGTCAAGGGCAACTGTTAGTTGTCATTTAGCCTGACAAAAGTAAAAATGCCTAAAGTTAAGTTTGATTCCTAGTAATCTAAGTATTCTTTCCTGGCAACAATGCAGAAGTGGTATACTGTATCTTTCTTTTGGGATTTTTAAAAGTTCTCACTCTAGCCTACATCCTTGGATTCACTGCGGTTCTTTCCAAGACCCACCTTAGCGTTTGAGATCCAAGTGCTCCTGTGTGGCAGGATAAGTTCCCATCATTCAATCCAGCTCTTTGACAGGGGAATGAAAGGAGCCCACCCGCTACCCATCCCCAGGCACACACCCCGGGCAATGGGGATGTCACTGCTAATCCTTTCAACCCCAAAGCACCTTAAATCAGGGGTCTCCAACCTTTCTGACCACTAAATTCATAATTTTAAATCTTGCGGACCACTAATATGATCTGCACTAATATGATCTGGGTGGGCGTGGCTAGGTGATCATGTCAGTGTGTAGGCGTGGCCAACTCGATGCCACTGACGTTGAGGGGCACCTCGCTGGCCTCTACTCTCCCTTCCCCTCCCAGCCACTCCTCGCCTGCCCATCTAGGCTCCTTAGGGCCCCAACAGGAAGCAGTTGTTGGAGCTAAACAGCCACCATGAGAAAGAGTTGGCAAAACAGCTGGCTCAGTTCAAATTGGATCTGACTGGGAAGGAAGCTCAACAAAAGCACCTCACTGAAGACTACAAGCATAGGCTTTCCAAGCAGAGGGAAGACCTGCGGGAGTGCAAGGCTAGGTACCGGCACCTGGAGGCTCAGTGGGCTGAGATGGTCAGCCAGTTCCAGGCCATGATGCAGTCCCACTGGCTCTTTGCCACCAGTGGCACTTCTCTCCAGCCTTTGCCCAAAGCCCCGCACCAGGAGGTTGAAGCAGACCCCTAATCAGAATTTCTACCCCCCTTTGACCCCCACACAAAAAATGCCGAAGGGAGAGACTCTGCATCAAAACAAACGTTCATTGCACGTATCTGGCCCAGGGGCCATAGTTTGAGGATCCCTGATTTAGTGCAATATAAAAAATGCAAATAATTTTTCTGGGGACCACCAAAATTTTCTCACAGACCACCAGTGGTCCACAGACCACCAGTTGGAGACCCTTGCCTTAAATGGTGTCTCTGACATGAAGGGAACTCAGCTTAACTTCAGAACCCAGGCGAATTAAATTATGTCCTGTCAGAAATATTTTTCAGTAGAGTGTTTTTCGATAGCTCCTAGGAAATTTAGCAGAGGATGCTCAAAGAGGGCAACTATGTGTAATAAAAGTAACAGGTATGGCCTATCTATGGCAGTTTTGAGGTGTGACTGCAATCAAGTTCTCCAAAAGACTGATGGCAATGGCATGTAAAAGTAAGCTCTATTTTGAGAAAATAGATTTTATCCTACTATGATATGCAAGAATCCAAAGACATCCAGTGCGGTAGAATGATGAGTGACTGAAGGAGTATTTCTCCCTACAGCACATACTTAAATGATAAAGTTTCTTACCACAAGGTGTAGTAATAACCACCCACTCAGATGGTTTAAAAAAAAAAAGGATTAGAGAGATTCAAGGAGGATGAGAAAATGTCAACATCAATAGTGCCTGTGTCCTGTTGCCAGCATAACAGCGGTAAACTGAGGCATATGACCAGAAAACAGAATGTGTTTATAGCCTCAAAGACAATTGATAGGCCACATGGTGTTATTTGTTATTGATAGTCACTTTATATATTTCTTTACTTTTTCTTTTCTTTTTTTCTTTTTTCTTTCTTTTTTCTTACATTTTTGGTTTTTTTTAATTCTCCTTTTTCCAAATCTAATTTGAATTACTGTAGTTTTCTTACTATCATCATCAAAAACATTTGTTTTAGTAAACTATATTTCTAAAAAGGAAAAATGAAAATATATGATTCATACATGTGTGGACAGATCTACCCTGTTCTTTTCCCTATGGAAAAAAAAGTGAGGGAAACTTGCATTGTACATTGTGCTTCAGGATGCCAAATATGAAACATGTCATTAAACAGGATTTTCTGAGATTACCATATCCCACATTTTACTGATTCATTCCCTTGTAGCTTGACAATGAACTTGATAAAATAAGCAAATGTCAGGCCATTCTCCATGATTCATACTCCAGTACGTGACAACAGGCAGCATAAACAACCTCCCCAAACTCTTAACAACAAAGCTTTTAATCTTAAATGCCAGACCCTCAAGGAGATATTTTAGATTCCTGTAATGTTACATTGTTTTCTTTGAAATAAAATGTAGGACTTCCCATCATCTCCTGCTGGACTCTTAAGAATCCAGGTAGTCCTTGACCTACAATCACAACTGAGGCCAAAATTTTCATCGCCAAGCAAGGCAGTTGTTAAATGAGTTTTGTCCCTTGTTCTGACCATTTTTGCCACAGTTGTTAAGCAAATTGCTGCAATTGTTGAGTGACTCAACAATTTAAGTCTTTAAGTGACTCTGGCTTCCCCCATTGAGTTTGCTTGTCAGAAGCTACCTGGGAAGATTACAAATGGGGATCCCATAAATACATGCCAGTTGCCAAGAGCCTGAATTTTGATCACATGAGCCTGGGGATGCTGTAACAGTTATAAGTGCAAAAACCGGCCATGTCACTTTTTTTCAGTGCTGTTATAACTTTAAATGGTCTTTTGGGGGTTGCTCTCAGTTTATATTCAGGCACCAGAATATAAACTGATAGCGAACAGCGCTCCTTAATACTAGCACTGATGATGTTACGTAGTTAGGATAACGAAACGTCTGCAAGAAAACAAGCAGGCTCAGAGAGCATCGAGGACCGCTCATTTCAAATCTGAGCTACAAATATTTGCTGTATTGATTTCATGGGATTTGGTATGCCTGGAAGGGCGACATGAAAAGCCCTGTCCCTGTTCATGGAGAGGTATGGAGCGAGCATTTTCCATTCTTCCAAAGGGCAGCTCTCTATCTAAAAAGGGAACATCTCAAGAAGTCCATGGGTCTTGAAAGGTTAGAATCACACTTATTCCATTTGTATGATAATCTCTCCAAATGGTCATGTTGGGACAGGAGGGTGTCTGGTCATTTGTGGGTGGAGGAAGAAGATGATGGTCTGTTGTTTTGTTGTTTTGTCTGTGAGAAAGACCTTTACAAGAAGAATCCTAGGTACACAAACAAAATAACTGCTGGACCCAAAAGGCAAGGCTTGATGAAAGCTTGGTATTTTCCCGTATTTTGCCAAGGTGTTTCTGGCTTTCTTTTGTGTAAAGGAGTTCATATTAACCCACTGATATCTAGGGATTTGAGTCCTTTACAGTGGGGATCTCCAACCCTGGGCTGCAGACTGGTAACAGTCTGCGGCCTGTTAGGAACCAGGCCACACAGCTGGAGGTGAGCAGCCAGCGAGCAAACTGTACATGTGCGAGATCTAGGTTGAGCCCTCCTTCCCTCCACCCATCCACGGAAACCTTGTCTTCCATAAAACCAGTCCTTGGTGCCAAAAAGGCCAGGGATTTTGCTGCTTTACAGCATGTAGTTGTATCCAAGAAGCAATGGGTGGGAAGTAGCCAAAGAGAGAACCAATCTAGAAGTAAAGGAGAGATTTTCTGACAGAACAATTGATCAGTGGAATGACTTGCCTTTCAAAGTTTGGGTGGTCTATCATTGGAGATTTTTAAGAAGAGATTGGACAGCCATTATTCTAAAATGGTATAGGGTGGTGGTCACCAACCTTTGGGGCACCAAGGACCGGTTCCATGGAGAGATGATTTTCCATGGACCAGAGGAGGCATGGTTTCACATGCTGCCTGCTTCCCACGGATAAGGCTTTGCTTGTTTGCACATCCTGGTTTCTGACATACTGTGGCCCAGTGCCGATCCACGTACCAGGGGCTGGGGATTCCTGGTATAGGATCTCCTGCTTGGGCAGAGGGTTGGACTAAAAGCCTTCCAAGGTCCCTTCCAACTCTGTTATTCTATCAAATCAGAAGATACATTTTCAGAATTTGCCTTAGTTAGATTCCTCTTAAGGTCTCTGGCTCTCATCCAGAATCCTCCTTCAGATTCTCAACCGAGGTTTGTCAGACTCAGTTTCATATTTGCTTTAAGTGATGTGTAAAAATGTGACTCAACAAGAAGCTGTTTACCTCAGCTTAACTGTCACTGAATGTGTTTGGTGTTTGCTAGTACATTGATTTATGGCTGTTTCCTCAGATATTTTAGTTTCTTTGAAATATTTATGGCTCAGGTTAGAAATTGATTGAACTCTGTTTTGGTTGATTTGGTCTGTGTGTGCATGCATGCATGCATGAAGCATCTCCAGGTGATATAGCAGCATTTAATAATTTTTGCAGAATGCAAAAGACAAATGCCATGCACTGGACAACATGAAATTAAACATATCATCCTTTGGTCATGAGCAATATAAAGGATCATCATAAGATATTGAATGCTGATGTGAATTCTTTAAAAGTGCAAAAAAAAAACCTTTGCTGACCTACGATATATAATTGAATCTTAACACAGAAAACCTCTGCACAGAGAAAACAAGCATCTAAACTTAGCTGAAATTTAATCCCAATTTTTCAGTTGAAAATTTTAAGGGCTGATTTTGCACCATCGTCCGGGACTCTGCAGCTGAATTCCATTCCTTTATATTATTTTTTTAATCATTGACGCACAGTAAGGATTTGAAACGTGATATGCAATGGCTTTTGGAATTTGACTGTTACTGTATAAAGCTGGTTGTTGTTTAATAGCATTTGAGAACTATAGCGATTGTTCAAATTCTTTAGAAATTTGAAAAACTACTATACTTTGAAGACTTGTAAATATCTGGTTCAGTCTGCACTCCTGCTTTGTCACATATATCTTGGGAAAATTTATGCATTTCTGTCTCTTTCCTTTTGACTTAAATTGGCCAAGTTATGTTGTTGGGGCTGAAAAGGGGAGCCTAACTGCCCAAAGAAGTATTTATGATTGCTATTATTATCTGAGTCCCATACAGATAAGACACAGTGGAGTTTTATGAGATTGTATAAAACCAACCATTGCTGTTATCAACAAGGGAGGAAATAGACTTTTCCAATGCAGTGAGAAGACTAAGCTGGCTCATAAAAAATTCTGTCTACTTAGCAGTATAAGTCTGGGAAACATTTGCCATATTTATGCGTCATTTAGTTGCTCGAGTGGTTGAGAGAGAGATTTTATTTTTTCTTCGGTCTCATACCTTGGATATTTCTGGATGGCTCTTGGAAAGAGCAGGTAAACAGCAACCAAACTGCTGAAATAGGGATTTGATCCCTATAGGGTGTTTTTTCCTCCATGATAATTGAAGAGAGAAGTTTGTTGTACATATTCTTTCTATTCCACTAAATCAAGTTTGATTAAAAACAGAAGAAAATTGATGATAAAACAGGGGGAACGGAGGAAGGAAGGAAGGAAGGAAGGAAGGAAGGAAGGAAGGAAGGAAGGAAGGAAGGAAGGAAGGAAGGAAGGAAGGAAAAGGGGAAGGGAAATTAGGAAAGGAAAGGAAAGGGACTTTGTGCTGTTCAATTCTGCTGTAAGGAAGACCCAGAACCATGATTTCTACAGACACTTAATCTGATTTGAAGAGTAGGTCAACCTACAGCAGGGGTGGGCAAACTACGGCCCGCGGGCCACATCCGGCCCGTTGATCTGTCCAATCTGGCCCACCCTGACAAAAAATCGCTGGGCGTGGTGTATTGCCCTGCGCTGCATGGCCACCAAAGCTGCAAAACAGTGAGGAGCGCTCTCGGGGTAGGAAAGAAAAGAAGAACTTTGCAAAGGCCTTGGCTGGGAGTTCGAAATCACTTTCGAGTGCGACCTCTCTGAAGGTGAGTCCCCGCCGATCCCCCTTTTTTTTCTGGGGCTTCCAGGCTTAAACTTTGCAAAGGCAAAGTTTGCAGGCGGGAGCATCTTCCCACCAAAGAGCAGGAAGGGTTCCGCCCGGCGGGTGGGCGGGTGGGCTGCTTGGAGTGGGCTACTTGGAGCGGGCTGCTTGGAGCCACCTAAAACTAGGCCGCTGCTGGTGGAGCCCTGCCCTGCCTTGGTGCCCCGTTTCCCGGCTCGGCGGTCCTGCTCGAGCGGCACTTTAAAAGCCCTCCTCCTCACGTAAGTGCTTGACGAACCGCTCACCACGACGGTGGCTCCCAGCACCCGAGCAACTTCCCAGCAACTTGTGGCGTCCTTTTTCCTCACGGGCACTCATGCCTGGCCCGAGCCGCGTGGCGGAGGGGAAACCCAGAGCGCCGCCGGGTCGCCTCCTCCAAGCAGCCCGCCCGCCGGGCAGAACCCTTCCCGCTCCTCAGCAGGAAGATGCTCCCGCCTACAAACTTTGCCTGTGCAAAGTTTAAGCCTGGAAGCCCCGGAAACCCGAGCAACTTCCTAGCAACTTGCGGCTTCCTTTTTCCTCATGGGCACTCGCGCCTGACCCCAAGCCGTGTGGCGGAGGGGAAGCCTGGTGGGCGGGCGGGCTGCTTGGAGGAGGTGACCCAGCGGCGCTCCGGGCTTCCCCTCTGCCGCGCAGCTTGGGGCCAGGTGCGAGCGCCCGCGAGTTATAAAATTGGTTCGGCCCTCGAATGCAGATCTGATTTTCCATGTGGCTCCCGACAGAAATTAATTGCCCACCCCTGACCTACAGTATATCCAGTTGCATGTCCACATGAAACTCGAAAAATTAGAATATCGTGGAAAAGTTCATTTATTTCAGTAATGCAACTTAAAAGGTGAAACTAATATATGAGATAGACTCATTACATGCAAAGCAAGATAGTTCAAGCCATGATGTGTCATAATTGAGATGATTATGGCTTATAGCTCATGAAAACCCCAAATCCACAATCTCAGAAAACTAGAATATTGTGAAAAGGTTCAATATTCTAGGCTCAAAGTGTCCCACTTTAATCAGCTAATTAAGCCATAACACCTCCAAAGGGTTCCTCAGCCTTTAAATGGTCTCTCAGTCTGGTTCAGTAGGAATCACAATCATGGGAAAGACTGCTGACCTGACAGTTGTGCAGAAAACCATCATTGACACCCTCCATAAGGAGGGAAAGCCTCAAAAGGTAATTGCTAATGAAGTTGGATGTTCCCAAAGTGCTGTATCAAAGCACATTAATAGAAAGTTATGTGGAAGGGAAAAGTGTGGAAGAAAAAGGTGCCCAAGCAGCAGGTATGACCGCAGCCTGGAGTGGATTGTCAGGAAAAGGGCATTCAAAAGTGTTGGGGACTTTCACAAGGAGTGGACTGAGGCTGGAGTCAGTGCCACCATACACAGAGCCACCATACATAGATGGATCCTGGACATGGGCTTCAAATGTCGTATTCCTCTTGTCTTGTTAAGTCTCTCCTGAGCAACTAACAATATCAGAAGTGTCTTACCTGGGCTAAAGAAAAACAGACCTGGTCTGTTGCTCAGTGGTCCAAAGTCCTCTTTTCTGATGAGAGCAACTTTTGCATCTCATTTGGAAAGCAAGGACCCAGAGTCTGGAGGAAGAATGGAGAGGCACACACTGCAAGATGCTTGAAGTCCAGTGTGAAGTTTCCACAGTCTGTGTTGATTTGGGGAGCCATGTCATCTGCTGGTTTTGGTCACTGTGCTTCATTAGGTCCAGGGTCAACGCAGCCATCTACCAGGAGATTTTGGAGCACTTCATACTTCCTTCCACAGATGAGCTTTATGGGGATGCTGACTTCATTTTCCAGCAGGACCTGGTACCTGCCCACACTGCCAAAAGCATCAAAACCTGGTTCAATGACCGTGGGATTACTGTACTTGATTGGCCAGCAAACTCACCTGACCTAAACCCCGTAGAGAATCTATGGGGCATTGCCAAGAGAAAGACGAGAGACATGAGACCGAACAATGCAGAAGAGCTGAAGGCCGCTATTGAAGCATCGTGGTCTTCCATAACACCTCAGCAGTGCCACAGGCTGATAGCTTCCATGCCACACCGCATTGAGGCAGTAATTGCTGCAAAAGGGGCCCAAACCAAGTATTGAGTACATATGCATGCTTATACTTTTCAGAGGTCCGATATTGTTCTATGTACAATCCTTGTTTTATTGATTGCATGTAATATTCTAATTTTCTGAGATTGTGGATTTGGGGTTTTCATGAGCTGTAAGCCATAATCATCACAATTATGACAAATCACGGCTTGAACTATCTTGCTTTGCATGTAATGAGTCTATCTCATATATTAGTTTCACCTTTTAAGTTGCATTGCTGAAATAAATGAACTTTTGCACGATATCCTAATTTTTCGAGTTTCACTGAACAAAGCAAAACCTTTGTCTCTTCAAAAACACCTCTCCAGTGGCTGCATCCCAGCTGCATGAAACCAATGACCATGAGATGGCAGTCAAGAGATACAAAACCCCTAAGTCTTTGCCGCCACTTAGTGATAGATACATAGACAAATGGAAAAGTCAGTAAAAGGTTGTCCTTAATGTAGAACCGTTTATTTAGCAACTAACGTTACACAGTACCAAAAGACGTGACTTAGGATCAGTCCTCCGACTTATGACCATCGCAACATCCCCAAGGTCATGCAATCAAAATGTGGGCACTCAGCAATCTGCAATAATGCACCACCTGGAACAGAGGTGGGATTCAGCAGGTTCTGACCAGTTCTGGAGAACTGGTGGCAGAAATGTTGAGTAGTTTGGAGAACCAGCAAATACCACTTCTGACTGGAGAGTTTACATCAATCCTACCCCTGCCACGCCCACCAAGCCACGCCCACAAAACTGGTAGTAAAAAATTTGAATCCCACCACTGAACTTAGGGTCATGTGATTGCCATTTGAGACCATCCCAGCAGGCTTCCAACAAGCAAACTCAATGGGGGGGAGCCGGATTTGCTTAATGACCATGTAACTCATTTAGCAACTGCAGTGATTCACTTAACAATCATGGCAAATAAAGTTGTAAAATCAGTTCATTTAGTGACTGTTCCAAGTTACCACAGCATTTAAAAACTAAATGACTTATGGCCATTTTTCACAGTGATGACCTTTGTGGTGTCTCTGTGATCACGTGATACTTGGCAATTGATTCCTATTTATGACTGTGTGTCCCAGGGTCACGTGATCACCTTTTTCGACCTTGTCACAAAACAAGCAAGGTCAATGGGGAAGCCAGATTCACTTAACAACTGGATTACTAACTTACCAACTATAGTGATTCATTTAACAAATGTGGCAAGAAAGATCATAATCTGAGGCAAAATTCACTTCAAAAGTGTCTCACTTAACAACAGAAATGTTGGGATCAACTGAAATTGTAAGTTGGGGACTACCTGTATTGTATTCAATATTTTATATTGAATACACACACACACACACACACACACACACACACACACACATATATATATGGCATTCAGCTTTGTTCGGGTATTTTCCCACGTCATTATAGTTGTGTTTTTAAAGTTGTAGCAATGCTTCAGCAGAATCTCATCTGCCATCATCAGGCTTCTGTATTGTGTTTGTCTGTGAGTCAGAATTTTACAGTTGTTTCAGTTTTAAATTTGGGGCTAGCCTACTGCTATGCCAGAATGGTTTTTTCTTCATCCTGATTGGTGACCAATCTATTGTCAGACCAATAGAAGAATAAGTACTCGCCTGGATGAACACAAAAATGCAGTAAAAAAGCTGGAACACACTTCCTCACTAGTCCAACACATGAAAGCCACAGGTCATAGCATCAACTTCAATGGCACCAAAACCCTAGCCACTACAGAACACCAGAGAAGCCATAGAGATTGAAAAAAGACCTGAAAGCATGAATGGAAGAGATGATTCCACCAGGCTGTCAATTATTTGGAAGCCTGCACTCACAAACAAAAAAATCTCCACACCACAAGCCAGGAAAACACCTGGGCACAAACAGATCCCCCCTGATACCTCCAGCTCAAACACACCCCAACCAGGCACCCAGACCAAACCTAGCTTCCTAACAAATGATAGCCGTCCTTTTACCCAAAGCCAAGCCACACTAAAAGCCTCCAATATAGGAAACACAATGTTGCCAGCCAATCAAGACAAATAAAAAGCTACAAAACAGACAGAAGATATTAGAAACACCAGTCAAGCAGAACACAGGCAACTCCAAGACCAATAAACACAGACCAAGACTCCCAACCAATCAGGATGAAGAAAAAACCATTCTAACACAGCAGTAGGCTAGCACCAAATTTAAAACTGAAACAACTGTAAAAGCCTGACTCACAGACGAACACAATACACAAGCCTGATGATGGCAGATGACATTCTGCAGAAATGTCACTACAACTACACACACACATACACACACACACACACACCGAAGGATACCCTAGAGCAATGAAGGCTAACCTTTTTGTTGTTGCATGCCAAAAGTGTGTGCACGCATGCCTGCACCTATAATGCAATGCGCATGTGATCCCCCACACCCTGTGCCTCTGTGCATGCGTGCGTGACTCCTGCGCACACCCACACCCTGCACATGCGTGGCAGATACCCGACAATCAGTTGGCTGGCAGGAGGCACATGCGCATGCGCAATGGATCTGTTCTGGGCGACAGCTAGTGTGCCAGCAGAAATGGCTCTGCATGCCACTTCCGGCACACAGGCCATAGGTTCGCCATCATAGCCCTAGAGCTTAAAAAAACCTCTCACAAACATTAAAAGCTCACAAACATTTATGCATTTGATGCATTTGAGTTGCACAAACTGGAGCCATCACTCGATTGCAGTCAAGTCAGCTGAACTTTTCATTAGGTTTATAGTTTTTGGGGGTGGGGAATAGAGGAACAATATTGAAAACAGTGCCTAGACTATACTAATGCTACCAGCAAACATTATGTATATTGATTTACAGTGGGTTTTTCCTGTGGTTGGTAATTGAATTTTCAGCTAGGGAAATATCCAGTCATTTACAGGGTTCCATAGCAGAGTAATTCCAGAAGCAGGGTAAGGGCCTGCTATGGGGGCAGCAAAATTTAGGGGGGCAGAAATTCGTCTTAGGTCAGGGGTAAGAAAGACAAGATAAGGAAAAAAAATCATTATCTGTGTTTTCAAACTTCTGGAACTTACGGTCTAGCTGCTAGGGTTTCAGAAAAGCATAACATGCGAGAATACGATTCCTATCGAAGCCACAGAGCTATGTTTTGACTCCTTTTCAGAAGTCAGGAGACATCATGTCCTGTCTACGGCTGGTCCTTGGGAAGGACTTGATAGGTGATAAAAATGCCAAATCCAGTCTAAACATCTGGCAGACTGTGCAACCAACCGTAATTTAAAAAAAAGAAAAAATCTAAAAATTTCTCACAATAATGAATCGTAGAACAAATACAAATTCTAGGACACTGTTTTTTTTTTCTCCCCTGTATTAGAAGGTGCCTTGGATTAGAAGCAGGCTTTGGCTTCAACTCAGATATCTAAATACACTCTAACCTGATTTTTTTTCCAACGTGAAATGCTAATTGAGAATGCTGAGGTTGTATAGTTTCAATAAATCTACAGGGCTCAGGTGTGGGAAGGCTATTCTAAGGTAGACATTCACCTGCGTGCTTGCTGTCTCTTTAATAGCCAGAGAGGGGAAAGTGCTTATTCATCAGGGATCTAACACCTGCATCCCCCTTTATTCTTTCCACTCCTTTTTCATGTGATTTTTTCCCCTTTTCAAACTCTGTTCTCTTAATCATATGTGGTATGATTCCCATATCCACTGCCACAATTAACTGCGGGGGTTTCCAAACTTGGTAACTTTAAGATTTGTGAACTTCAATTCCCAGGATTCCTCAGCCAAAGTGGGAGACTCCTGACTTAATGCCTTATACCAAGGGTGTCAAGGTTCGCAGGCCAGATGGGGTGCTTAGATTTGGCACATGGGAGCACCCTGGAAACAGCAAAGGACTGGCCCGTCGTGCCTCTGCCAGCACGCAACCCTCCTGAGCTCAGTTTTTGCTGGCAGAGTGGTGCAGGAGGCCATAGCAGCCAAAAACAGAGCTCACGAGGGCTGCATGTTGGCCTCCCAATCTCTGTTTTCTCTGGCAGAGGGTTTCAGGAAGCTGTCCCAGCCAAAAAAGGAGCTCCAGAGCCCGTTTTTGCTGGCAGAGCACTTGGGCCACAGGCGCCCATGAGTGACGTCAAGCTAGCCGCGCCCCTCCGACCCCCTCCTGAGGTCAAACACAACCCTGAATGCAGCCCTCAATGAAATCGAGTTTGACACCCCTGCCTTATATTTTTCATCATTCAAAGTTTTATGGCTAGATCTGCAGCTAGACATACTGAAGAGTTTTGAGGTGTTCCCTAATGATGTAAACGCTCGGCCTCTTTGTGGTCTCTGTCCTGGACCCCAGTCTGTCCCTTGATTCTGGGCATGAATGTATGAAGCTGCCTAAGCATGTGCATGCAGGTGGAGCATAGAGGTGCTATGTACATAGCACATGAGCCAGGCATCTGGGCCTTCAGTGCAATGCCCTTCTAATTGCTCAAGCGCAATTCCTCCCTTGCTGTGTGTATTCAGGAGATGGGAGTGGAGAAATACAATACAAGGGTAAGTCCTTGAAAAGAAAACAGTCTCTCAGCCCACAAACCCAAGCAAAATCAAAGGGGAAATTGTTTCTAGAGATAAAAGGGAGGAGGCGGGGGCCTAGAGCTACCTTCTCACTACGGACATTTCTGTTTCTCTCTCTCTTCCTTTGCGTCTGGTATCAGTATCACGGCCTGAATAGCCAAGCCTGTGAGTGGCACCTGCACAGCTCCATGGTGAAGGTCACATACCAGCATCCAGCTCCCCCCCTCCCTCCCTTTGTATTAGAGATACAATATCCTACATTCCTGCCTTTCTTTGAGCATGAAGCTGCCCCGAGTCCCCGTGCAAACCTACAAAGGTGTGAGGTGTAACCTAATCAGAACTTGTGATTTTTCTGTAACTCAGCGAACAATGGAAACCGGAGGTGGGTGACCTTCTTAACCAACCGACTCTTCTGCTCCTTCTCCCCGGTACAGTAAAGAGCAATGATAGACCCGAGCCTCATCACACCACTACCAAGAAAGGTAAAAAACCACTTTACTCTGGCCGAGTAGCCCTATTGGAGAGGGGGGGGGAAAAAACCAAAATACTGAAACACACAAAATACCTGTTCTCTTCATTCCCAGTAAGGAGAGTTGCTGTCATGTTACAGTTTTGCATGGAAAATATCCCAGTTCTTTCACTGGCATCTCTGAGTAAGATGAGAAGAGATGCTTGTCAAAAGCCAAAGAGATGCCACAATGCAGGGCCGAGAAGCTTCAGGCAATCCTTTAGCAGCAGTTCTCTCTTTCAGCTGCTGATATCATGACATACCTAGGATAGAGTGGTAGAAAATGAAAGAAAGGGAGGAAGGAAGGAAGGAAGGAAGGAAGGAAGGAAGGAAGGAAGGAAGGAAGGAAAGAAGGAAGGAAGGAAGGAAGGATATTTGAAGATGAAGGTGTAAGGATTATTTTGCATGTGGAAGCTGTTTGTAATTCACTGATTTGCCACCAAACCTGTACAGTGAATGTAGATGTAGAATGTAGAATCTCAAGATGACAAACAGTGATTGGGGTACCAGAAAGAGCAATTTACAGCTCTAGGATGGATGGATGATCATTTCCAAGGTTAGAAGTCTGTAACTCCCAACTGTTCTAATAATTATTGGGTCTGTTTGCTGCTAATTGCAGGAGTTAATACCTGAATGGTGCATATGCAAAACAATTAAGATATATACTTGTATAGGAGGCATATAACCTATTTTCCTTAACCCCCCCCCCCCCCGATATTCTACTTCCTTGTAAAAATGTATGCACAGGAACAGTGGCTGCCCGCATGATGAAAAATGGGAAGAGGGAACAACTTGCAGAAAGTCACATGACTGCAGATGTGTGGAAGCCACTAGGTGGCACTGGACAAAGACATTTCGCTCCGTGCAAGCAACATAAGGCATTAAATCACTGCCTTTCTCACCCCTCGCTCCCCACTTCAACATGAAACACTTGGTTGCCTTGTAAAAACCATGCGGTGTCAGCAATGGCACGAAGTGAAAGAGTCATAGAGTTCCTGGGCGTCTGGCTATTATTTACCTAACACCACCAAGGTACTTGACATTTTGTACAAGTAACATAAGCAAAAGTAAAGAGTCTACTCCCCTCCTCCCATAAAGCGTATAATCCAAATCAGCATAAAGGAGGAGCAGTGTGGGATAGGCCACAAGGAGAAGAAAGAAATAAGAAACACACACTTCCCCAGTGCCAAAGATCATACTGTACTGTGTGTGGTTTTTTCCTATGTGCATGTCAATCTGCGTTCTATAATCATGTATGAGAGATGGAAATTACATTCAACATTTTGTCCGTGTGACTTAATTGCAATGTTTGCTTCCTAGTTGCGAGAATACATTCTTTTATTCCTAAAAGCGTGGAATTCAAACCACATTCATTTGTAGCCATCGTAATTCAAGAGGATCCATGCCTCCTGCTGAATTCTGGAACACCATCTTTCCAGAGGTCTTCACAGATTCCACCCTGAAGATGTGCCAAATGGATTTTGCTCACAGACCTCAGGATAAAGTAGCTACTGAAACCCCTTTCAGGTTTTTCCTTGGGATCTCTTTGGTGGCAGGAGTTGTGTTTCCTTTGCCAAATGTTTATGATTTTCTTTTTTGTTTCTGTTGTCTTTTATTTTAAAACATTTAAAAACAAAACTGCCAGAAGTGCTTGGATTTCGGCAGCCTTTAAATGTAATTAATTAATGCAATTAATTACACTTATTTATTTATTTGTTTATTTGTTACAGACATACAATTAATTAAAGACTCACTTAAAGCAAGCACTTTGCAAGTGCTGTGGTGGCACAGTGGTTAGAATGCAGTACTGTAGGCTACTTCTGCTGATCATCGGCTGCCAGCAGTTTGGCAGTTCGATTCTCACCGGCTCATGATTGACTCAATCTTCCATCCTTCCGAGGTCGGTAAAATGAGGACCCAGATTGTTGGGGGCAATAGACTGACTCTGTAAAACCACTGAGAAAGGGTTGTAAAGCACTACAAAGTGGTATGTAAATCTAAGTGCTATTGCTATTGCAATGCCACAGCAAGGTGCTAATGTTAGCTTTTGTCCTTCAAGTTTCTCTCCACTGGACTCAGCATGCAAAGCGGTGTTAAGCAGCAGGTGGAAGCTTCACAAGGCCCTTGACCTGTGTCAATTGAAAGAAGAGGGAAGAATTTGGGGAAAAGGAAAACGATGGCTGAGCCAGGTACTCATCGTTGCATTAAATACTGTCACTGTAGCAAAGTAAGAGTCTTTCGATGGAAGAGGCTGCCTACTGAACAATGGCTTGACTAATTGTCCCATTCCACCTCAAGTCTAGGACTGGCCTGGTGTTTAAGTTCATTCCAGACACAGAGGAGAAGAAGAATGAATTTAAAAATTCAGGGAAATTAAGTTCGAGGAGTAGTTGCTGAAAAAAAGGCAGAAAAAATGTTCTAGAAAAGGAGATAGGTAAAAGGAAGGATGAGAATAATAATAATAATAATATAGCCTTAGTTTGACAGTGTTGTGGGAATTAGTTGCTCAGCAGAGTGATGGCATGCGTGGGAAAAGTGTCCTTGTGTCTAGTCGTTCTGGTGTGCAATGTTCTGTAACATCGTTTTGCGGGTAGAAGTTGAAACAATTTATGTTCAGGATGTGAGGGGTCCGTAGATATTTTCACAGCCCTCTTTTTGACTTGTAGAAAGAGTTAAGTGCACTAATGCTACTTTAGTTCTTACCTCTGCTAAGGGAAGTTTCTATCAAGAAGCTGAGAAAAATCTGGCCTGCAAGTACATGTTAGAAAAGAAATAAATGCTATCTGACAAGTTGATAACTTTTTATTGTGGTGTGACTGCAAGGGTGTGTGAGAGAAGATGTTACAATTGCAGTGGAATATTTTTCCTCTGACAAGTACATTAATATAATGATGCAGAAAAGGGTCCTCCTTTTGGGAGGCAATTTTCACACACTCGGATGCTTTCAGAAGCAAGACTTTCTGGATGATGCCCTCTGGTAATTCCCCTCTTATCCCAGGAACATTTTTGTCTTGGCACATAATAATAATATAGGGTAGTTCTCGACTTACAACGGTTCATTTAATGTCCATTAAAAGTTACTTCACTGAAAAAATGACTTATGACTGTTTTTCACACTTACAACTATTATATCATTCGCATGGTCATGTGATCAAAATTCAGATGCTTAGAAATTGACTTTCTGACAAGCAAAGTCAATGGAGAATCCAGATTCACTTAACAACCAGGTTACTAATTTAACAACTACAGTGATTCACTTAACAACTGTGGCAACAAAAATCATAAAATGGGGCAAAACTCACTTAACAAAGGTCCTACTTAGCAACAGTAATTTTGGGCTTAACTGTGGTTCTAAGTCGAGGACTACCTTTATTTTTGGGGGTAGGTTACCCTATTTTGCCATCTCTCTTTCTCACTCTCTCTCTTTCTCTCTTTCTTTCTCTCTCTCTCCCCTCTCTCTCCCTCTCCTATTCTCTTTCTCTCTCCCTATCATTCATCTATCTATCTATCTATCTATCTATCTATCTATCTATCTATCTATCTATCTATCTATCTCTGTCTTTGTCTCTTTCTGTCTCTCTGTTTCTCTCTCTCCTGTCAGTCTGTCTGTCCATCTGTCTCTCCATCTGTCTCTCTATCTATCTATCCTTAGTTACCTACATACCTATCTACCAACCTACTTATCTACCAGATGAATAGACTTTTTGAATACTGCAATTAATATAAATCTTGCTTTCCTTGTCCTGGAAGGCCTATTTGATGAGAAGACAGCGTGGGAACCAATTCACACTTGCTTGGGATGTCTCCATGGCAGAAACAGACGGCTCTTCTAAACTCTGTCGTAACACCATTGTGTCTAATCATCACTGACTGCAACATGTTAACCATCTCCTTTTGAGCAGCCAAGCAGAATCTAACTGTACCCATTTCTGCAATCAATAAAGTTACACACATATAGTTTTTGCCTTGAAAATGCTCCATTTTTTTTTTACAGGGGAATGAATAAGATCTCCCGAATCTCCTTTTGCATTAATAGCAATACTGCTAGGGAGAAAGCCACGTGGAAAAAGTTCCCTTCTGAAGTTTTCCTTTGGGATGGAATGGAAACTGAAAAAACAGGCATTTTCTACTTTGTCCATATCCTTCATAAAATGTGGTATCCAGAAATGGATGCAAAATTCTAGATGTAGCCAGATCATTTGGTCCATATTTTCAAACAAACAGGGCTAATTTACACTTTTCAAATTACAACTGAGATGAGTTTTCATGCCCAGAGGTATTTGATTAAGATAAGCAATCAGGCACGTTTGCAAAATCTATCTATCTATCTATCTATCTATCTATCTATCTATCTATCTATCTATCTATCTATCTATCTATCTATCTATCTATCTATCTATCTATCTATCTATCTATCTATCTATCTATCTATCTATCTATCTATCTATTATCAATCTATCTACATTATCTAGATAGATAGCCAGCTACTGATGTTTCACTTATGATACTCAAAGCAATATATATGATTGCAAAGATTTTGCCAGCCATGTGTTCATCACTATTTTAACATCTGCTCCCATAAATCTTTGGCTTTACTGGCTGTGATATATGAAAGTTGACATCCAACTTTCTTAGAAGACATCAGATTGGGAAAGTCTGCACTAGGATATTATCTTTAGAAAGCATCTTGGTGATAGGTATTAGTAGATAATCCTGCATCTGAGATATTCTTGGCATGTGGCAAGTTACACAATTCCATCCTGACTTTTCAGTCTTCACTTCACTTGGTGACGTCAAAGACTATATAAACAAGTTGTTGCTTTGGAGTGACCCCAGATCACAGTCAAGGGAAATCTAAAAACACCAGGGAAGCGGAATATTTGAGATAAGGATGACTAAGGCAACAAGATGTAAACAAATACATATATACTAGCCTAAGGTGATGTAAGGTATATATTGTGAAATGAACATGTTTAAGGCCTGTTGTTACCTTGACTGAACTACCAAAGCTAGAAGCTGATCAGGTATGATGAATAAGTCGGAAAAGTCCAGCTGTAAATGTAGAGGGATCTTTGCTATTCAATTTATGTAATGGAAATGCAGAATTCAGCTGAACTTCAAATGCTTGTGTGATGGTTAAGCTGTAGACAGCAATGGCCATACATCAGGGGTGGGGTGCTACCAGTTCTGCCCAGCTCTATAGAACCGGTAGCTCTGAAGAGCAGCAGACACCGAACCAGTTCAGTGTCTGCTGCTCTGTTTGGCCCACCCAGGCTCTTACCTGAACTTTATTTCCTGCTTTTTCAACCTCAGCTGCTTTGCGCTGCACAGCTGAGGTTGAAAAAGCAGTTAAAAAGGCATTTTTTAAAATGCTGCACACCTGCGCACAGTGCTTATCAGCTGTCTGGGAGGCACAGCTTTCAGTTTATTACGCACACGCGCAAAATGTAAGTACCAAACCGGTAGTAATACTGGTTAAATCCCACCCCTGCCATACATCCTTTTCAATTTCATGGTGCAAAATGGGCAGTGGTAGGGATATTTTTGAAAACACGAGATCAAGTGATTTCAGGAAGCAGCATGTCCACAGAATTCATCTAATCCTATGCTTTCATGCCAAAATGTGTAGTTCCTGGTTACTATACTATTATAGTTATTTATACAATCATTGGCAACACTGTACTCATTAGGATTGCCAATCTTGTTAAGAATTACAGTACTAATCAAACATATTATTTCATTCTACATAGTTTTGATGTTCAAGGGGAACAAAGATCTCAGATATGTGGCCGAAGCCAATTAAGTAGAAAAACTTTTGCATTTTCTTTAAATTAAGTGGATCCAATAGTTGCATACATCTATGCATTTATGTAGTACTCATTTTTGACATTTTGACATCGCATTTGTCACATAAGATTCAAAGGCAACATACAAAACATTTTACATTATTTTAAAAAAACCAATGATCTGTCATTATACACAGTTCATGTTAAAATTTACCTACAAAGGCAGACTGAGATGTCATGTAAATTAAGATACCTGAGTTAAAGCATGTTTTGATCTGTGCCAAGCTGGTTGTAAATTAGAAGCTAGGAATATCAATTTAAAAAGGCAAGGACTTCCTTAAAGCCCTAAAAAAGAATTGAAGAAGCAGCAGCTATTACAGAACTCAGCAGTTTCTGCATATATTTATTTAATATGTGCCTGCCTTTTTCCATCCTGAAAGTCAAGATTACCCAAGAGATAGGATTTCATGGCTATTTTCAAATCCATTGGTTCAGGAAAGGGGATATATTGTATGATTTCTGTCATGTTTTAGGACAATCTAACAAGGGATTTTTTTTTCAGCAACAAAACCATATTTTACTCCTGCACAGAAGCAGAATTTATTGAGTCATTTGTGGGAGGCGGGGGTAGAAGAGACCTGGCTTCTCATATATCACATCTTTCCAAAGCCAGTCTCCCCACTCTGTGTGTACGTATGTGTGAAGTCATGTCACATGAAAAGACATGCCCAGAAATCTGGAAGCTTCAAATTTTCCACTACTCCAAAGTTAAACATTGAATCTTTCCCTATCTTGACTCATCAAAATGTTCTGTAAAGTACGTGCAGAAAATATTTGGAAGACACATGGTTACCTTGGGCTGTTTGAATTCTCTACCTTCTCTCTTGGAATGTCTCCTTTTCATAGAGACAGCCTTGAGTATAACATTTTCTTTAATCTTTATACCGGGGCCAAAAGTCATTGCTTATCCTCCCACATAGATCCTACAGACTTCTGCCTTCTCCCCACTTGTAAGCTGCTTATTAAATAAGTCACTCTTACGTTTTCTGATAAATAAGTACCTTCTCATTTCTAAATCTCTCATTGGCCTTAAAGAAAACCTATTTAAAATAGAACTTCTGGAGTTTATATTTGATAGCCCCTGAGGAATATTGCAATAGCAATGTCACCGGATCAAACCAAAAACAAAACAAAGAGTACAACATGAGTGTTGCTTCAGCTCTTAAGAATTGTAGAGCATTAGATTATAACTAGAGATTTGGACTGCAAAAAACAACAACAGATGACCGTTAGTAGAATATTTGTTCATTCATTTCACACCCTCTATATTTCATATGGATTTATTTAATGATTATTATGACTTTTGTAATCGATACTGGCAATCCAAATTAATATTTACAACAGTAAAGGTCAGTCAGGTCACAGAACTAATTAGCAGTTCTAGATACATGTTACCTAACAGCTAGGTGGAATCAAAGAAGTTTACTTTTTAGTCCACATTTCTTGTTAATAATAAGGTTTAGCTTGTTCAGTCTTCATTCTCTAAAAAGCAACATTGATTAACCAAATAATTATTTGCAAGCTTTAATTGTTTGTCAGTATGCTTTGCTGGGGCAATTCTGTTCATCTTGTCTAAAATGTAACCAAAGTTTATAAAGCTTTTTCATCTTCTTTGATTCACATTGCTTTAGTCACTTATTTCTCCAAACATACAGCCTTACATGTTTAGACTACTTTGGACATGGCACCATACTACTACCAGTGAGCATGTGACTAAGAGGTGGCTGTGGAAAGATTACTCATAGTACAGAGAATGCAAATTGCTCCATGTGTGTATATGTGTCCATTTTAAAGACAATTGAGTTACCTGGAAGGGGAATCACTAACTTGGTAAATCAAACAATCAACTCTAGGTTAATTTTTATCTCTCTTGGACTCATAGATCGAGATGCTGGATAGATCTGGCAGCTGTTTGGGTTGCCTGAAAGTATTCTAGAATCTCCCAATCATAGAACTGAATTTAAAAGGCCATTTAGGCATCTGAATTGAAAGCTTGGTTTGGTGTAAGAATCTAAATTTAAATATCCCCAGCAGTGGTTAGAATGGTTAGAGTGCTGTACTACAGGCCACTTCTGCTGACTATCGGCTGTTGAAATCCCATCAGGCTCAAGATTGACTCAACGTTCCATCCTTCCGAGGTGGGTAAAATGAGGGCCCAGATTGTTGGGGGCAATATGCTGATTCTGTAAAAACCACTTAGAGAGGGCTGTAAAGCACTATAAAGCGGTATATAAGTCTAAGTGCTATTGCTATTAGGCTAGAAACTGTGAGACTCTGAGTTCTAGTCCTGTCTTAGGCACAAAGCCAGCTGGGTGATCTTGGGCTAGTCACTTTCTCTCAACTTAGGATAGAAGCAATGGCAAACCATTTCAATAAAATATTGCCAAGAAAATTGCAGGGACTTGTCGAAGCAGTTGTTGACTATTGGACACAAATGAAAAACGAAACAAAACATTGAGCTACTTTGCTCTGTTTAAATATATCCAATTAAGGGAAGCCCAGTTAGCTCACTGTCAAAACTGCTCCATTGGGAAGAAAAACTTTTCTAACATCCATTTGAAGGGAATCCCAACACATTTGATCGTTCCTTCAACACATTGTATTTTCCCCTGCTTTGCAAAATTTTATCAATGTTATTATCAATTTGTTTCATTTTGTTTTCAGTTTCAGCAGGTGGCAGCACCTGGCTGATCTTCTTTAGGTTCAAAAACTAAGCAGAGTTGATCTTGACCTGTACTTAGGTTTAAAAGAAGAAAGAAAGAAAAAGGAAGGAAGGAAGGAAGGAAGGAAGAAAGAGGTTAGAAAGAGAGAGAGAGAGAGAAAGAAAGAAAGAAAGAAAGAAAGAAAGAAAGAAAGAAAGAAAGAAAGAAAGAAAGAAAGAAAGAGGAAGTTAGAAAGAGAGAAAGAAAGAAAGAAAGAAAGAAAGAAAGAAAGAAAGAAAGAAAGAAAGAAAGAAAGAAAGAAAGAAAAAGGAAGAAAGGGGTTAGAAAGAGAGACAGAAGGAAGGAAGGAAGGAAGGAAGGAAGGAAGGAAGGAAGGAAGGAAGGAAGGAAGGAAGGAAGGAAAAAGAAAGGAAGGTGTTATAAAGAGAGAAAGAAAGAAGGAAGGAAGGAAGGAAAGAAGGAAAGAAGGAAAAAGGAAGAAAGGGGTTAGAAAGAGAGAAAGAAAGAAAGACTATTTGAAGTAATCGAGAATTAAATTAAACCAAAGGAGATTTTACTTTTTTTAATTCTTTTTAGTGATTACAAACTTCATAATCATCTATAGATTCTATACTGTCATTAACAAAATCTCATAACAGGTAGAGAATTTCTAAACAAGTTCCATTAATTAAATAATCATTAATCTAAATAGCTAAAGAACCATTTTTGGTTCATTAATCAATTCTATTTGTCATGTGCATTCCTCTGCTGTGAACTTTAAAAACATTTTTCCCAGTTGCTTTTACTGTTGTTGTTTATTTGTAGATATTTTTAACCAGGGAAAGATTGCTAGTGTGTTATGCTTGGTATTTGTGTTTGTCTACTATGAAATCTGGTGTACAGTACTGCCAAATTTGCTTTTATGAGAATTTTAGAAGATATTTTTTACTTCTCTCTTATTACAGAATTTCCTGGACCCTTTCTAGATCTTCAGCCTGTCCACTAAATTATATTCTCAATGATATATAACTACCCATCACTTTCCTACCACAATATTAAAGAACTTTAAATGTGACTCTTTTGTCAATGCAATGGAGTGTATTATGGTTGATCGCATAGTCAGCCAGATGTTTAGATTGGATTTGGCATTTTTGTCCACCTATCAAGTCCTTCCTAAGGACCTGGAATAGGCAGGTGTTTCTTTCTTCAACTTTCCTGATCTTAGCCATTGCCAAGTCCTGTTATTATCTGCTTTGCCTGCTAGGTTTTTTTTTAAACTCACTGACCATGTAAACATTTGCCTTGCCATGTCTCTTTTCTATTCTTTATTTGGTCTTCCTTTGTAGGCCAGTTTGATCTCTTCAGTATTCAATGGTGAACACTTCATGGTGTGCTAGCTTCAGTGCATCTTCTTCACCTTCTGATTCTCTTCTGATGCCTTTTCTTCTTCTTCTTCTTCTTCTTCTTCTTCTTCTTCTTCTTCTTCTTCTTCTTCTTCTTCTTCTTCTTCTTCTTCTTCTTCTTCTTCTTCTTCTTCTTCTTCTTCTTCTTCTTCTTCTTCTCCCTCCTCCTCCTCCTCCTCCTCCTCCTCCTCTCCTTCTTCTTTTTCTTCTTCTTCCTCCTCCTCCTCCTCCTCCTCCTCCTCCTCCCCCCTCCTCCTCCTTCTTCTTTTTTTCTTCTTCTCCTCCTCCTCCTCCTCCTCCTCCTCCTCCCCCCCTCCTCCTCCTCCTCCTCCTCCTTCTTCTTCTTCTTCTTCTTCTCCTCCTCCTCCTCCTCCTCCTCCTCCTCCTCCTCCTCCTCCTCCTCCTCCTCCTCCTCCAAGTAACTGGTGCAAGTATTCTATGCCCACCTATTTTCCTTGGCAAGTAGAATCTGCTGCATGGATGAAGGGTATGATTCATGATTCTGATCTTCCTATTCAGGGTTTTTAGTTCTGCTTGAATCCAGCCCGTTATTCCAATTGGCAATTCCAATCTAATAACTGGAATTGCCCAGGTGTCAATAGTCTTTATGGTATTTCTGCCTTTGAGTTTAGACTTTAAGTCTTCTTCACTCTCACGATGTATTCACTTCTAACCTTCTTTTTGACTTCAGGGTGCTTGATGTTCTCAGCTTAAAGGAGACCAGGTAGTTGTAGTGATCTTCTTCATCTAGACCAGGGGTGTCCAACCTTGGCAACTTTAAGACTTTGCTGGCTGAGGAATTCTGGGAGTTGAAGTCCACAAGTCTTAAAGTTGCCAAGGTTAGACACCCCTGGTCTAGACTCTAGGAATTGGATTTCTGGAAGGAAGCAGGTAGGAGAGAAGATTGAAATCCTCATCAGTTCTGATTAAGCAATGATCTACTGTGAAAAATCAAGTGGGCACTTATAGACTTGCATACCAATGACTTCACTGAGGTTGGGCAAAGGAGCAAGTGCCTCCCTAATTCCTCAGAAAGCAGTGGGAACCATATTTGCATTTCTGTCATTGTTCTCTGCCCATCACCAACTCCTACTCTATTGTACTTCCGGAGATTGTGAAGAAAATTGAGGAGGAACCCACCCAGACCCAAATTCAGCTTTTAAAAATCTCTTGTTTACAAGTGTTACAGGATTTATCTATTTTTTTTGGTCAGGGGACAGCAGTTTCCCCATATAACATACCCTCATTTGTATATTGTACAACTTCTCTATCAAAGTTTTTTTTTAAAAAAAAATTAATCAAGTAGGCTAATCCATCTCTTTACAATTTGCTTTGAAAAAGGAAATAAGTAGATTTTTTTCCTCCTGATACTTTTATCTGGCAAGGATTTGAATAATTAAAGGCAAAATAAAATCTTGAAAAGCTAAGCAGGGTTAGGCCTATTTAGCATGTCGATGGGCAGGGTCACAACTGCAGGATGGAATAATGGCTTCAAAAAGACAGAAATATATATAATAATAGAAAGAATTATTCAACAAGTGACTTAAGGCCACTAGTAGTTGATAAAATGAACACCATAAATAAAAGCAACATTTCATGGAGAAGAGGAAAAACTGGAGAAAGCAAACCAGTGCTGTATCAAAATAGGATCACCCCATATCCAGGAGGCCCTATGCTTGAGAAAAAAGGCAGGTCTTTAATGTCATACAAAAGCCAACAAGGCAGGACAGGAGGAGGCCTGTTCAAAGAACAGGTCCATGATTTCCTGGTGCCATTAGACAGTAAAAAGAAGACTCAGAGTATTCCCACCTAGCAGATCCCATGGGATGAGCAGAAGTGTTTGGAGACAGGTACCGTAGTCTCACAAATAATAAAGCATGGGCCATTAGGGGCTTTGTAGATGATAATCAGCACCTTGAATTGCACCCAGAAGTCTACTGGCAACCAATTTAGCTCATGAAATAGAGGTGCTACATAGGTGAATTAACCACCAATGCTATTTACATTCCGAGCAGCCATTGGAGGAGGCAGGGGCTTGCCAGCACTGCAGGCAATCAGAGCTGCAGCTGAGGCTGCTACAATAAGAGACCAATTATCCTCTCTGGAAAATGGTTGATGATTACAAAGAGAAGATTATGGGAAAACAGAAATTATGAGGCAGAGGGCCAGATATAAACACATTTATAACCACTGTTAAGATGAACAGAAACCACTTCTCTTTCATTTTTTTTCTTTTTTTCTCTTTTCTTTCTTTTTCTTATTTTCTTTATCTATTCGATATTTTTCTTTATTTTCCTTATTTCTTCTCCAAAATTTGTATTAAGAATCTTATTAAATATTTCTTTAATAAAAATTATTTTAAAGAAAGTTGAAAAACAGCTGCTTTGACTCAAAGTTAGAAGATGAAGGTGCAGGATGCATCGGTTATAGGCTCAGACTGGAAAAGAATAACAGCAGCCATTCCTGAAACCAGGAAACAGAGAATGGCCCAAAGATATGGATCTATCCTGAAAGCATGAAAATATGGCTCTCAATATGTGAAGAAGATGCTAATCTGAACAAACCATAAACTGATCCATTTGTATTAGAAACTGGACAAATTACTCCCCCCCCCCCTCCCATTTCTTTGCTTCCAGGTTAGTGCTAAGAGCAGGATTATTATTACTGGGTGAATAATTAAATATTACTTGGCCTTGATTAAGATAATGAACCATTTTCCTACTAATGCCCCCAACTGAGTTATCATGTCTGCTGCAAAACTGTAAATGTTTATTAAATCAAGTATAATGAAGAACCTCCTTTCAAATTATTGCTACAAAGTGCCAGGCATCTGTAGGAACCTCAAGCATTTCCTAATTCTGGATAACAGATGACTTTCTGCATCTTTTTCTAAGTTAATGCAGTAAAAAAGAATGCAAGAAAGGGAAAAATAAATAACTATCCTCTGAAGAATATTAGATATTATCTCATCCTCCAGCACCATAATATATAGAAGGCAATGCATAAAAGCCTAATACAGCAAAAAGTGTTTCACACCTGATTATAGAAGAAATTAGAAGCAAATATCATCCTATTTACATTATGGCCAAAACACAATATTGGGAGCAAATCTGAAATAATTTGAGAAACAGACATCAATTCTTTTCCCCTCTCTCCCCGTATTCTATTTATTCCCACATATAAAAAGGAGAGGGAGGGAGAGAGAGGGGGGGAGAGATTCTTTTTGCAATTAAAAGTGTTTTGCATTCTCTCCAAAGAAATGAGAGAATTGTTATTGTCTCATTCATTGGCTCTGCTTTGGTTCTCTCTCTCTCTTTCTTTCTCTCTCTCTCTCTCTCTCTCTCATTCTCTCTCTCAACTAGGTTAAATCCAAGAAAGGCAAGTGGTTGATGAAAAGAAGCCAAGAAAAACTGAATGCCCAGGATACTTGTTCAGAATACTGTACTAGGATGTAACACTACTGTGGATTATCAAGGTATCCACAGTCCATTTATGATGAGAAGGTGATTCAAGGATACTGGAAGATGGTAAGAAGAAAAGCCAATGGGAGCCTCACCTTCATATCAAGTAAATGAAAAATAGGTAACTTTTTATTAGTTGGCAATAAAATCAAAGGTGTCTCCTTAAAATCAGGAATTTAGAAATAGTTCTGCTACTGCCTTTCTCAAGACAACTTTTCTCAACTTCCCAGTGTAATCTACAGCTCTGGAATCTCCTGATGGTCTCTTGTTCAAGCAGCAATTAGATCCATTCCTGCTTAACTTTTCTGAGATTGGCCAGAGTGGGTTGGGTCCTGACATCTACTGTGATAATAGATTTATAAATGTTTCTGATTATAAATCTATCAAGTTCAAGGCATATGTCATGTATTCTTGTATTATTCTTGTGGTTTGTTGCACAATCAGCCAGATGTTCAGCTGCTATAAATTTTCTATGACTTCTACCCACTTGATTTGGCATTTTTATCCTCCTATTGAGTCCTTCCCAAGGACTGATATAGGCAGATGTTCTTTGATGATGTTGAAGATACCATTGTAGGATGTAAGCTGTTCCAGGCAGAGCTGCTCTTTGCTATTGACTGATGGTGAATTTGTCAATGGCAGTGGTGTTCAAGTGGTTCCCCAGTTATTTTGGGATCCAAGGTACCTATTACTATTGCTTTCTTTTTCCACAGTTCTATTTCTATCTGCAAGTCTTTGTAATTTGTTATGTGGTTCTTTCTTTTCTATTCTGCTGGCTCCAGATACTGCAACCTCAACTATCTAGACATTTTTATCTTTCTTATTGAAAATTATGGGGTGTATTATGGCAGGCACTTGTCTGTTTGAAATGCAAAGTCCCAGAGCATTTTAGCTTCTTTATTTTCAATTACTTTTTCTATTTTATAGTCCAACCAATTCTTGCTTGCAAGCAAATGACATTTCTTGCAAATCTTTGAATATTCTTCCAATATCTTTTTTTCTTCTTCTTCAAGTGTCTGATATTCTTGCAACATTCCATGCCCACCTAATATTTTTATTATCTTTATTATTTTTAAAATAGGAAAATATGTATTGCATTATCCATCCAGGCTATGGTTAATTATTTTGCTCTATATCCATTCAGATTGATGGGGAACCATTTACATAATTTAAGTTTTAGCAAGGTCAATAGTATCAGTGGTCTGAAACTGCCTTCCATTCAATTTCAATTTAATTCAGAATAGTGCTGGAATGGACCTTGAAGGTTTTCTAGTCCAATCCTCTGCTCAAACAGGAGACCCTATATCATTTCAGATAAGTGGCCGTCTGTCCAGCCTCTTCTTAAAAGCCTCCAGTGATGAAGCACCCACAACATCTGAAGGCCAGCTCTTCCACTGGTTAATTGTTCTCACTGTTAGGAAGTTTCTCCTTAATCCCAAGTTGCTTTTCTTCTTGAGTAGTTTCCATCGATTGTTACTTGCCCTGACCTCTAGTGCTTTGGAAAATAAGTTGAACCACACACCCCACCTCCAGTTCTTTGTGGCATCCCCTCAAATACTGGAATACTGCCATCATGTCACCTCTAGTCCTTCTTTTCTCTAGATTAGCCAAACCCAAATCCAGCAACCATTCTTCATACATTTTTGTCTCCAGGCCTTTAATCATCTTAGTTGTTCTTCTCTGAACATCTTTTTTGTAACGTGGTGACCAAAACTGGATGCAGTATTCCAGGTGTGGTCTTACTAAGTCTTTATGAAGCAGTACTAATACTTCACCTGGTTTTGATTCTGTGCCTCTGTTTATACAACCGAGGATTATATTAGCTTTTTTGGCTGCTGCCATACACTGCTGATTCATGTTTAAATGATCATCCACTAGGACTCCAAGGTCCCTCTCACAGTTATTGTTTTTGTTTGGTTTTTATTCTTTTAGCACACTTTTATCATAATTCTACAATAAAGGTAAAGTCTCACTCAAGTTGAACTTAACCTTTTTACTAGATGGAATTTACTTTCTGGATATATATTTTTATTTTTCTGTCCACTCGGTGTATATGTCCATGTCCTCTCTTTCTATTAATCTCTCTCTGCATATATATGCACATATACTTAAAACAAACATGGTTGGTGACATTAATCACCAAGCTAAATTCTTTCTTTGTATATAGGTGTATATAGGTTTGTGTGTGCATGTGTGATAGAGAAAAATGTATGAAAATGGTAAAAGGTAGAATGATGGTTTAATTACCAGTTAAATGTATACTAATAAAATAAAGAGTGATAAATATGGCAATAACCCCCATGTTTACATTAAATGTACACTGAGTTATGATGAATTAATCCTAGGATAGGTCAAAGCAACATCTCTTTTTAAAAAACGCTCCTCAGATATTTCCACCTGCATTGCTCTTACATTTTTCTGAAATGTTTTTTTTCACAAAAAGAAAAAGGTTAGAAACAGCACTGAGGACACAGAGAGATTTACGATGGATGACATGAGCACATGGACTTCTCATAAAATGTGAATGATTGAGCCATAGCAATCTCACAATAAATCTTCATCTGAAAGAAGCTTTGGTGAGACCTCATCAAGATGGCAGGATTATTGCAAAAGTAAGGGTGAGGAAAAGAGAGAGAAAGATTCATTTAAAATCACACTGGATACAGATTTTTGAAGGAAAATGTCATCTTGCTTCCCCATCCTATTAAATTCTGCTGTGACTACTGTCTTTCTGCATGCTTAAAGAAAGTTGACTTTTTTTTAAAAGGTGGAAACTCTGGATTAAAAAGCAAAACAAATATTACTCTGATAAAGACAGAACATTTCCCTTATTTTATTGCCCTATTTTTCATCTCTTAGAGGTAAGCACTGGAATTTATTCCAGGTTTTGAAAAGCCTCTGAGTGAATTCTAGTGATATCTCTGTACAAATCTCTAAACTGGCCTTCAGAAGTGTGCCGATTCTGTAGAGCACGGGTGTCAAACTTGCTGCGTCACGTTGCTGTCATGTGACATGTTGTGATGTTTTCGCATGCACGGAGCTGCGGTGGGTGTGGCCTGTGCATGACGCATCCGGGCCGCAGGCCACCAGTTTGACACCCTTGTGTGTAGAGGCACACTTTTCAAAGGTTTAAGGGAGAACATAGATTTTTAAGGTCACATTCTCTTGCAATCAGGTCAAGTGGTCCTTTCAGGATCTTATTCGGCTGTTTACTTTTTCAGAGATCACTTTTTTTTTTCCTTTCAGTCCTCCATTTCAGGTTTCATAAAATGTAAGCATTTGCATTTGCATTGGCAGATCTTTTTTTTTTTTTAACAAGGAAACCTTTCAACAGCTTAGCAAATATTGGCTTTCTACCAACAATTCATCTCCCCTCCTTCCTATGAAATCATTATTTTCCTCTTTTCTTTACCAATCTTTTTTTTTCTTTCTTTTTTTTCTATTCCCACCTACTACTTTGAGGTTGCCAAGTCATCATCGCCTACCACGGATCACAGCAATTTAATGCATCTCTTATCTTCCCTCCATTATTTCAGCAAAGACATGTTGACTTCTGAGATACATTATTTTTAAAGCAAGCTTTTTGTGGCTTTTATCTGTAGCAGGCTCATCTATTGTCACGTCAAGCCTTTTCTCTTGCATTCAGAAATATCACAAAGCAAAGGGAGACCTGAAAATGGGGAATTAAAAACCTGGATAAGGAAACTTAAGAAGTCTCCCTGCTTGCAAAGGTTTAAGGGAAGTCTGGGTAGAGCAAATCAAAGCAAGGGCGGATCAGCGTAATGACAAAAATGTAGCCCAAAGGCATCAAGTACAATAATTGATCAGGCCAAAAACTCTGACTTTAGAACAGGGATGGTGGGCGTTCTGCATTTTTGGCCCAATTTCAATAGGGCTCAGTGTGGGATTTGATTCCAAAAAGGTATTTAGCAAGGCATGGGAGCACAGATGGAGTACGTGTCTGAAATTTCAGCTGTATCTTTTTCCAGGATCATATAGCGGCTGCCAAGGACAGTAAACCTGGTAGAAGATGCAGCTGCTTTAAAGCAGGGGTGGGATTCTACCGGTTCTTTTTTTTAAAAAAAAGTTTTATTGTTTTTTTAAGACAAACATAAACAAACACAACATAAAAACATCAAACCATCTTCCATATATATACATACAGTGTGTCGGTTGGTTTACAAATTGTTTTGTGCTTCCACTTCATAGTCTTCAATTAGAATTACATTGTATATGTTCTCATATTGTCAATCAAATATTCCTAAATACATTAATATCATTGTTAATCAATCATTTGACTATACTATTATTCATTCATGTTTTACAAAATAATCCATATTTTATTTAATTTAGTTTATAGCAGTTCATATTTCCATCTCAAATCTATCCTATAATCATTTTGTAGATATAATAAAAAAAATACATCTTTATATATTCATTATGTTCTAAAAATCTACATATTTCATTACCATTTTTATTGTCTAACCATTGATAGAATAGATCCCAAATTTTATAAAATTGTTTATCTTCTTGTTCTCAGATTTCAAATGTCAATCTACTCATTTCAGCACATTCCTTTATTTCCTAAATAATTTCCTCCTGTGTTGGTATTTTCTCATTTTTCCAGTTTTTAGCAAATACGATTCTAGCCGCTGTTAATACATTTACAATTGAATATTTTAATTCTTTACTATATATTTCAGGTAAAATTTCCAATAAAAATATCTCTGGTTTCAAGTCTATATGCTTTTTTGTCATTTTTTCCAACCATGTGTGGATTTTAGTCCAATATTTTTTGGCATCCACGCACATCCACCACATATGGTAATATGAGCCAGGTATCTGATGACATTTCCAACATTTTTCAGACTTGTTCTTGAACATTCTTGCTATTCTTGTTGAGGAAAAACGCCACCTGTAAAACATCTTATACAAATTTTCTTTATATGCTGTTGACATTGTCATTTTATAATTTTGAGACCACAATTTTTGCCATTTCTCTAAATCAGGGGTCTCAAACTCAATTTACTTGGGGGCCGCTGGAGGCAGAGTCTGGGTGAGGCTGGGCCGCATAAGGGATTCCACAAAAAACGTTGTTAAAAAAATATCCTCAAATGTCATCAACAGTTAATGATTTCTCCAATACATGAACTGTCCTGAACACATAAATGGAACATTGAATGAAGATCATGAACAGTTCCTCAGAATATGGCTTCTCCAGCTTACTCTTTGCTGCCAGAGACTTGACAACGCTTCCTCTCACATATCTGAGCCACATTTGGCTTGAGAGAGGAGGCACTTGAGACCCTCAGTATGGCTTGAAAATGATCATCAGTAAGTCTGGACCTGTACTTGGACTTGTTAAAGTTCAGGGTGGAGAAGAAGCAACGATGAGGAACGGCGGGCGGGACTTCCTTCAGAGGTCCATTCCCCCCACGGGCCACACTAATATTATACTTTCATATCACGGTGGGGGCCACAGGATATGGTCCTGCGGGCTGCAATTGGCCCACGGGCCATGAGTTTGAGACCCCTGCTCTAAATCAATCCCATGAAAAATTCAGGATCGAACTCCTGGCAGAGTTAGCCTGTAATACTGCATTCTAACCACTGCACCACCGTGGCTCTTAACTATGCGTACTCATACAATGTATTCTTTTTAATGTCAGCAAAACTGCATAAAATATGCAGTGCTCGAATGGTATTTCTAGTCACCAAAGATCACCTGTGATTATCTAATGAACACACATGGTATCCACCCAGTTACTTACCAGATGATGTCCAAGCTATAAAATATTTGTTATTCAGTATGGAGGAATTAAATTCATTTCTTCCCAGTAAAATATTAGGGTTTTTTCTCCAGTCTGGGTATTAGAGAAAAAGCCATTTACTTTCAGCACAAGACACAAACATCTGGATCTGAGCTGTATGTGGTAACAAAGTGATTACATTTCTACAACTATTACTAGCATGTCATGCAAAGACAGCACTGCATGAAAGGTTTAAATATGCACATCTTGAGTAAAGTATGTGCAACCTATTGATCAATTCCAGAAGGCTAAGGAGGCTACTCTGATGAGCAAGTAGAAAAAGATCTTGAGTACCTTAAAGATTAAAGGCTCCATTATTATGCCATAAACTTACCACTCACTTCATCAGCCCTGCTTTGTTACTGTGAGTATTTGCTGATGGCTTGAGCACAACGCAGAAGCCACAATGTGCTGTTTTCAGCAGAAGAGAAAAGACAGTTGCTTGTCTTCCCTAATGTGAAAATCTGTTGCCTAAGCAAATCTGCTTCATTTAAAAAAAAATATTATTATTATTATTTTTTTGGAAATGCAGCTTTTGGCCACAATAGGTTCCATCTGCTTCTCTGAGTCATGTTGTTCTTTTTTATGAAATGATTAAAAAAAATCCTTTATGAATCTTTTGGGGAATGTTCTCAAATGTTTGTGCTTCCAGTGATGTTTCATACTTCACTGGCAGAGAATAGCTCAGGCAGAGGGTAGTGGGGTGGGCAGCATCAGCTCTGCCCATCTTGTTGAAAGGTGGCATCTTTAAAATCAAATCTAAAGAGTAAAGAATATTTCAACTCCAAGGTAGCAAGGGATTCTCATTTCCTTCCTTCTTATTCTGTGACAAAAAGGTGGCATGACGTCTCCCTAGCAGTAACATCCACTGTTGTGTTCGGCGATCAGAAGAACTGCTCAGAGCCTGGATCTGCTCAACTATTTAGTGCATGGTGAGTATAGCAACAAGGTAACTGAACAAGCATGCTCCCTGCTGGTGGGCATCCTAATTATATTGGCTGCCTGACCCACTATTGTCCAATGGCTACAACTAGAACTCCCGTGCTGCTTTGTTACAGGTTACTATGCGTTCGCACCTGCACAGACACAACATCCACCTTCCGGAATCAATGCAGAGGTGGTATTCAGCAGGTTCCGACCAGTTCTGGAGAACCAGTAGCGGAAATCTTGAGTAGTTTGGAGAACCGGCAAATACCACCTCTGACTGGAGATTTTACAGTATCCTTCCCCTTCCACGCCCACCAAGCCACGCCCACAGAACTGGTAGTAAACAAATTTGAATTCCCACCACGGAATGTCAACCAAGAACATGACTTTCCAAATGCATAGGATTGGAAATACTTTCAGCTTCCTTTCCCCTTTCTGAGGCTTTTTCCACTGACTATTTTAAAGTACACATGTCATAGGTTGCAGGTCACATTTTAAGTAAGTAGGTCTTGAGGAATTTTTTTTTTGGAGGGGGCAAGGCATCCACATCCAACCACAACACAATTGAGGAGAATATTTGTAGTTCAGAGTTGAAATGAGGGGACCTGAGTGCTCGCTGAGCTTGCTTGTTTTCTTGCAGATGTTTCATTACCCTAACTAGGTAACATCATCAGTGCTAGTAAGGAGTGGAGTCTGCTCTCAAGCACTACCTAGTTAGGGTAATGAAACATCTGCAAGAAAACAAGCTCAGAGAGTACCAAGGAACCCTCTTAAGACAATTGATAGAAAAGAGTTGTAAAGATGTTCTTTCTATACCTTAAAAAAAAAAAGCTTGAGCGAGGGGTTGGACTAGATGACCTACAAGATATCTTCCAACTCTGTTCATCTGTTATCTGTTAATGCGTCTAGTATGATGTCAGTTCATATTTTCTAACATTTTGGTACATAACAGGAGGACTGAAGCGATAATATTGCTGTCAAACTCCAGGGAATGTCTTAGAGGTAGAAATATTTCAATATCACCAAAATGTGCATTGCGATTATAGGATCATTCATCCAGGAAATGCTCATGTATCTGAGAATTTACCTCAGAATCTATAAGACAATGCCACATTTGAAGTGAAATTGACCTGCATAGAAATTGCTTATAGGGTTGTTATTCTGTTAAGGGGTGCCACAACTTTGAGGGAAATATTTCAGCTGCGCAGAGCGATGGATGTGGAATGGCTTGGACCTTGATGTCAGCACACTTGGAAATATCAGAAATTCTCAAGGGCAGATGGGTTCTTTTTCTTGCTAGGAGCCAGGGAAACATGTTCCAGCATGGAATTCAACTGGGGAGCTTACAATTTTTTCTTGTGTAGTTTATGATAAACAGCAGCCCTTGGAAAACAGCTCTTCCTCTGTGGGAAATACCTCTTGAATCTTGATTGTGCAAACAAATTCTTTCTGGGAATCAAGTTCTTTATCCGAGACATATGACTTTCTTAATGCACGTTAAGGATAGTTAATGTTATTGTGAACTCTGTCCAAGGTCAGTAGATCCTACAAAGACTGCTCAGAGTCCTGCCAGTCTGTGTAGATTATATCACGTATCAGAATTCATCACTTGGAAGAGAGTACTTTGGGTTTTTTTTTTTCCTCTCTGTACACTAAGATATTTTTCTTGGTCTCAGTACCTACCATAACTATTCAGAAAGCTACCAGTGAAAAATCTTATATACTTTCTCATTATTCCTGCTTGAAGAATTCATGCTCATTTTGCAACTATTTAAAATTTCTGTTTGCTTCTTTTAAAAGATAATTGAATTATTTGTTTCTTGTGGTGAGAAATAAATGGAACTTGGTCAGCCATTAAGTTGCTAGGACCTCTGCCTCCACATCTGGCAGCAAGAATAAATAAGTATAACCTCAGTCTCTGGATAAATTTGTGATTGACAGTCCCTCAGAAATGTGTAGTCCTTTGTTATACTAAATTAGATTGGAGCAACTGAGAAAAAAACCCCAGAAACCATCACTTTGTATTCAGAATCACCAGGTATAAATTTTCTGCTCTGTGATGCTGAATTTTTCATATTAGACATCAATGTCACTTCCCATAATAATGTTGAATGGGCTTCTTCTCTTCAATCTTTATTTTGGATCGGAATGAGGCTTAGTGTCAATTGGATGAAAATATTGCCAGATTATTAGTTTATGGTTGATTCATGTTCTTTTTCAAAAAGTACTTCAGCAAGAGGACTGTGTACCACTTAGAAAGCAGCTCTCAGCTTCTAGGATCAGGGGTGGGATTCTACAGGTTTGTACCTATTCTCTAGAACCAGTTGTTAACATTCTAAGCAGTTCAGAGAACTGGTTGTTAGAAGAAATTACTGGCCTAATCCTGTAAGGAAGGCAGGAAGGAAACATTCCGGTGTTGCTTACAGAAACTGTCTCTCCATTAACCTTTATTACATTCTTGGCAGGACTAGACTTCCTGTCTCTGGAACTTCTCTGGAGTTTTTTCCCCCTCCTTTGCTGGTACTTTGCTTGTGTGGAGTGACCATTCAAAATTACAATGGCACTGAAGAAAGTGACTTATGACCATTTTTCATACTTGCGACTGTCGCAGCATCTCCACAGTCGTGAGAGGCCAGGCGAGGAGATGCGTGCCTCGATGTGAGTGTTATTGAGTTGGCCACGCCCAGCCAGTCACATGACCAAGCCACGCCCACCAATTAAGCCTTGCCCACAGAACCGGTTGTTAAAAAATTTGAATCCCACCCCTGTCTAGGATCCATCCAAACTAGCAATAGCAATAGCACTTAGGCTTATATACTGCTTCATCGTGCTTTACAGACCTCTCTAAGTGGTTTACAGAGTCAGCATATTGCTCTCAACAATCTGGGTCCTCGTTTTACCCGACCTCAGAAGGATGGAAGGCTGAGTTAACTTTGAGCCCGTGAGAATCGAACTGTCAAACTGCTGGTAGTGAGCAGTCAGCAGAAATAGCCTGAAGTACTGCATTCTAACCACTGTGACACCACATCTCTATGTTTGAGAACAAAATCAACTTATTTCTAGCTCATCCCTAATAGAATTGAAGCTGTAATAAAACGAGTATTTCCTTTGAAATGCTGCAGTTTATTGGAGGTCCCTGTCAAGGATCCGGTTTTTCTTACCTATTAGACCATTCCTTTACACAAAGGACGTGCCCAGGCTTGTACCTGGACTGAAATTTTTCAAATCCACATCTTAGGTTGATTTTCCTATGACTCAACTTTGTGCTAGGCACACATTATAGAAATCACTTGAAAATTACCTGATCCTCAATCTGAATTCCCCATTTCCCATTCCCCTTTAAAAAAAAAAACCCATTTGGTGAACTAATAGTTCATCAAGAGGCTGGTGAAATAAAGATTATGCTTGGCTGTTGAATCTCAGGGCCTGGAAAGCTCAAATTAATCTATAATTATGAAGTTCCTAAAGTTTGTGTATGGGGGTGGGAGGTTGCTTAAGATATAAAAGAAATTTGGTGATACTTGACGTTTTGAAAAAAAGAGTGTTCTTGAAGGTTCCATTAGAAGGCACAAGGAAATGGAAGGAAAAGGTAGTGAGGAAATACAATCTTGGTTTTAAGTGACAAGAGGAAATATAGTGCAAGAAGAGGACAAGCCATTACAGGTGAAGGGGAATAGGAAATGTATTCACAATCTCTTCTTCTACTCCCTTTCTTCTCAGCTTGAGAGGCAAGTTTCAGATTCCTGGAGTCTTTGGGCTCAGGCTAATGCTCTTAAATGCCAAATCTAGCTATAATGAAGCTATAGCAAAGTTAATCTACAACTTAATCCTTGTTGAACAGGGGATGATCAGCTATACCATACAATATTTGGGGGAAGTTGGTGGGGCAGCAGCTATAAAGTTCTCAGATTGTCTGGATCATGTTCATTCGGGGTTTAGACCTGGGCATGGGATGAAAACTGTATTGCTTGCTCTTGTCAATGACCTAAAGGGTTACCTCTAAGCGCATCCTTATTGGACCTGCTAGATCTCTTGACAGCTTTCAGAACCATCCAATATGTTTGGATGGTTTGTAAAGGTTGGTAGGGGAGAAGTGTTCTGTGGTCTCCTGAGTGGGTGGATCCAGCTGATTTTGTGGGATGAGTGGGAGTAATCCCAATTTAGGATGCTCAAAGGGTTGACCTGCTCCCCCATTCTATTGAATACACACACACACACACACACACACACTCACACACAGAGAAGTTAGTGGGGCGGGGAGGGAATGGGATTTTGCAGTAACCTTCCCCTGCCATGCCCACCAAGCCACACCCACCAAGCCACGCCATACCCACAGAACCGGTAGAACCTTTTTTTTAATCCCACCACTGTCTTCATTATAGGATGATGAGAATGACTATCCTTCATGATCATCATGATCCTCATTGTTTTTATCATCATCATCATCATCATCATCATCTTAGGCAAAAGTGTACAATAAAGAGTAAGGATTTAAATGGGGTGCAATCAATTCCTCACGGGGTGCATTTGGGGTGCAAGTGGCCTATGTCTGGCTTATATAGCACCACAGCACTCCTCCCCTTCCCAGCTTCCAACAAGCAAAGTCGATGGGGAAACTGGCATGAAGTGACAAGCTCCAGGCAATTTGCAAACGGGCTCTGAAGCACTTATCTTCTCCCTCAGCCACTTGAGAGCTGCCTGGGGTCAGCAACTTCCTGCTGGCTTCCCCATTTATTTTGCTTCTTGAATACCAACAGGGAGACACAAATCGCAGTCAAGATCCTCGACTGCGATTTCATGACCCACATCCCAGACTTAAGGATGGCAACAGGGATTGAAAGGATTGCCATTCTTAAGCAATCAGCCAGGTGATATCATGCTTTACAACCTTATCACCTAGCAATGAGTCCCAACTGCTATCATCACCTGAGGACTACATAGAGTTGGATTGGGGAGCAGCAGGGAAGCACTTTGCTATAGAATAGAATGGAAAATTGAGTGGGGGGGGGGGCAAATATCCTAGAAGGAGGCAGTAGGACAACATTCCATTATTGGTGTTCAGTAAAATACATAGGCAAGTACCTGAGCTCCCCAGAAATTGAGTTTTAGTAAAAAGAAATTTTATCATTGTATAAAGCATCTGTGGTATTGCAATGTAAGTTACTTCCAAGTGCTGGATCTTTAAAAACCACAAAGGGAACATAATAAAGTATTAATAGTGATGGAAGTCCTTCATTATTATCCATATTTTATGCTGATACTACTTTGTGATCCATACTCATTAAAGCTGTATGTGTAGGTATAATTAAAGAAATCTGATGAAAGAAAGCTAGCAGGGTTTAAACAACAGTTCAAATATGTTTAACACTCAGTGAAATAAATAGGAGGGTCTTAACTTCTATTTATTAGACCACTTTGCCAACATCAAGATTTCAGACTGAAGATGAAAACAAACGTTAAATATTAAAATATGTTACAACCAATGCAATCAATATTATGATGGCACAGGTTTTTGCTCTTACCACAAATGCAGACAAAGTGAAAGTTCAACAGTTCTACAAAAACTTGTAATTCTTGGGAGAGAAGGAGGAGGGGGGAGAGAGGGGGGGTATCAGAGTGTAATGCTAAATTTGGAGACAACTTTAACATTTTGAATAACAAAATGAATAACTGTATATAAAAAGAAGCAGAAGATAAGCTAACAGAATTCTGTCAGGAAAATTTCATTCAAGGGCCTGTAGGCAATCCTACACATGAATATCATCAGATGGACAACACCAAAGTCAAATTGATTTGACTGTACTCTGCACAGTAATTGAATGTGAGAACCTCTGATCAGTAAAAACAAGACCTTATATTGATTGTGGCTCAGATTGCATACTAAGGGAACAAATAAAATAATCAGAACGGTAACATATATCTTTAGCAACATTTTCTTCGATAATGCATTGAATGGATCAGATTTTATAAACAAAGTGCTTGAAAAATACTGGTGTGGGGTTCTGTGGCAACCTAGATATTTCCAAAGGAGCTGTTGTAGTGAATGCGGCCAGCAATGGTTTCTGATTGGCAAAATCTTTCTTGATAAATGAGGGAGCCAGAGATCACTCACTTGCTGTTCCTCATGAGTCTTGCAGTCTTCTTGTGAGTAGAACAGCTGAGGTAGAGGAAGAAATAGTGTGCTTGCACCCACAATACAGCCTTTGAAGGACATTAACCACCAAATCCCCATTTTCTCAGCCATTTTTTTGAGGGGTGTCATCAATTTATATTTGAAGAGAGGTCTTTAAAACAGAGGGTTGAAGAAAACAACCACCCCGTGAGTCAGCTTTCCTTCCAAATTACAGAAAGCAAAGCAAAGAGGTTATTTCTTTTTTCACAAAAGACTTTAAAATAACAAGAAAGTTACAAATGGAAAAGGGGGACTGTATAAATTTCAAAGATTAACATTTTGCTGACAGCGCTTCTGGCATTATTTGAAATTAATTAAATAAATAAACCAGGCCCTTGTGGGAATGTTGATTAGTTGACATCAAAGGGAAAAGAGAATTGATGGATTTTACAAAACAAGGAGATAAGTGTAATATGAGTTAGACAGTGTCATGAAAACTATGTAAAGAAAGTTAAAAAAGAAAAGGAGGAGGGTGGGGAGAGAAACCTGCCTTTTACCTTCACCTTTATAATTGACTTGCTTTTACTTTTGGATTATAAATAAAAGAATGGTGACTACCAGAAAAGCTACAAAGCTTGATGAAGGGAGGAGAGGATCACTGAAGCAACTGACACCAAAAAAGGAATTACTCCAGAAATCTTAGAAAAAAATGTTTGACGACATGGAGAAAACAGATATCTGCATCTGTCGAATCTGTTAAAAGTGATAGGGCTGCTTTTGAAGTGAAAATGGAAGAAAGGTTTGGAAAGATGAAAGGGGAAAGAAAAAAAAATGACCAAAAATATTGAAGGATCTGTAGGACAATGAATGGGAGAAGTGAAACTAGTGACATAGTGGAAATTTTAAAAAGTAAAACAGAAACAATAAGCAAAGAGATGGAAAAGAATCAAGACAACCTGGTGTTATTAGATTTCTCAAGAATTCTGCCTGAGACCTAAAGCAGTTCCAGAGAATCCTGGAGAAGACATTAAAGGAAGGTTGTTCAATCTCTAAAAACTTTTTGGAATGGGATGAAAAAAAATGGAGAGAGACCGATGAGGCGCATAGAATGAATGTGCAATTTGGAAAATTAAGACCTGTACCAAGGGATATTCTTGGGTATTTTGTCAGGAAGAAGACTACAAATCATGTTTTACAGCAGCTTTTCAACTATCAAAATAAAAATAAATAATATAAATGAGGATATATTTAAAGAAATCCCAATCAAATGCTGTCTAAGTGAAAATGATTTTTCCCCTCTTGACTGAGAAACAGAAAAAGAAAGCATGCCAATGGAGGAGAGTTCCTCATTTTTAAATAACAGAGATTCAGGCTGAATTCCATCCAAAAGCAAGAGAATTTCTAGAAAAATTTAAATGCAAGTGAAAGTGACAGCCATGTCAAGTAACTGAGGAGTAACCCACCACTTTATAGGTGCTACAGTGGAAAACATGTGGTTGAAAGGGTTGAAATTCACATTGTGTTATAACTTAAAAGATAATTTTTAATAAAATGATATACCACTAGTACTGTACACTATATGACGTCAGAAAAATATCTAGAATGTATATTCAAATTTGTGTTGGTAATGTGGACAATGTGAAAGATCATGCCTGATCCTTGGACTTGTAAAAAAATCAAAAAATATTGAGTTCAAATTAAGATATAAATTATTTTACAGACTAATATTCAACCAAAATCAGAGCTTTTCTTGTTGAGATCAATAGACTGGCAATTAGAAAAGAGTTACAGGAAGATTATTTTTGCATATGATCACTGCCACAAGACTACTACATGTATGCAAATGGAAAGATTCTGAAATACCTACAATGGTGAAGATGATGGAATTAGCAGAGATGGAAAAATTACCTTGTTTGCTTAGAGAAAGTTCAGCTATCATATTTATTAGTAAGTGGAAACCACGTATGGACTTTTGCTAAATAAAAAAAAATGAACTTGTGATTTATGGATTTGTTGATTAGAAGGTATAGATTATCAAAAGAAGAAAATTATAGTGTAACATAAGACAGGGAGAAAGAGGGGCTGTTAAAATATAAATATATTTCTATCTGCTGTCAAGACTATTGGAACCTACTTCTTTATAACTTTTCCTTTCCTTTCCTTTCTTTCCGTATCTTTTCCTTTGCTACTGTGTCTTTTTATTTCTTTTTCACTTATCGTTTTTCTTTATTCTTCTTAAATATTTGAATCATTTTTATTATGTTGAAAACCTCTTTAGTAAATATGTTTTTAAAAATCTGGTATGACAGCATTAAAGATGATGCAAAAAGAATAATAATGCCAAAATTCCAAAGAGTGTGACTGTCTGCTGAAGCATTGAAAAAAGCTGAGGAAAAGTGGGAAGCAAAAAAAGCAACAAAGGAAAATTTTCTCAACCAATGAATTCTGCCAAAAAGCAAAAAGAGACAAGGAGTTACATTTAAACAAATAATGGAAATAAACTATGGGTAACAATCAAGTGAGAAGGACAAAAGTTCCATGGAATAAAGTTACAGAAATCAAGCACAACTTTTATGCAAACAAGGGCATGATAAAAGACAAAGAAGTCAAAGATGTACTAAGACAAATGTAGAACAATACAGTATAAATAGAAGGAAGAACTGTACAAAAAGATTTCAAACCGTTATGTACGAAAAGTTTGCTCACTGGCCTTCTGGAAAATAAAGTTAATTGGGCCCTAGGAAATAGTGCTAACCAGAGAGCTACAAGAATTGGTGAAATGCCACAAGAACTATTTAAAATCTTGCAAGATGGTACAGTTGAAAGTACTACTAGCAGATGGTAAGTAGATATGAAAAGCGTAGCAGTAGCCAAGGAACTTGAAAAGATCAATTTATATTCTGGTTTTAAAAAAAGAATTGTGCTAAAAGAATGTTCAAGATTTAAAAAGCCAGACCAGAGGTGTCCTTTGTGTGCCTATTTGTGTGTATAAAAAGAGTCAAAATAGTGCACATTTACATTTTAAAAAGGGAAGTGCTCCAATCACATGATCAACACCAGTATCTTAATTTTTTTTACATTCCCCATATACTGTGTGTGTGTGTGTGTGTGTGTGTGTGTGTGTGTGTGTGCGCCCGCGTGTATGTGTGTAGATATAAATATAGATATATAGATACAGACACACACATAGTATATTGAATATACAAAGTATTTTGATCATGTAAACCACCATAGCTAGTCTTTAAAACATGGGTGTGCAATACTAGACCATGTCATCTGTCTATTAAAGAGTTTGCCCTGGAAGGAAATGTTCAAATGAATATGAAACAATTCAGTAGTTCAAAATTGGGAAAGAAGGGTGTCATAGTTGTATACTGTACCCTTATTTAATTTATATGCACATTACATTATGTGAAATGCTGGCTAGAAGAAATAAAAATTGGAATTAAAATTTCAGTGTGAAACAATGACAGCCACAAATACTCCCTTGATACCACTTTGATGATTAGAATACAGGAAGAACTGAAATTGAAGAAGAGAGGACGAAAGCCTTTCAGCTGTTCAGTAAGTGAAAAACAACAATATTAAGATGATGTCAACAAGCAAGGGCAACCCAATGCAACCAGCTGAAAGAATAGAAGAACTGAAGTAATACCAAACTCTTTTCCCAGATATTCAGATGAATTGGTTAGTAGTAAAAAATCTCTCTGCTTCTTGATAAAATGACATATGAAATTTAGACAAAATATTAAAGAGCAGAAACATCACAAATATCTGGATTGCATTGGCTATAATTTTTCATACAATATACAACAATGGAAACTGGATTACCAGAAAGGCTGAGCACAATAAAGTCAATGCCTGTGAATTGTGGTGGTGGGGAAACTGTTTAAAATATTCTAGCCATATTGTAGAAGAAAAAAGAACAGAGGAAGAGAGGAAGACAGGAAAGAGAAGAGAGGGAGGGAGGGAGGGAGGGAGAGAGAGAGAAAAAAGAAAAAGAAAGAAAGAAAGAAAGAAAGAAAGAAAGAAAGAAAGAAAGAAAGAAAGAAAGAAAGAAAGAAAGAAAGATGGGGGAGGCAGAGAAAGAAGGGAGAAGAAGGAGAAGAAGAGACCAGTAGTAAGATAAATGGCAAGGTGAATGGACTGAGTAATATGGCGATGAGTGCACCATTGGGAGACACGAAAGAACAGGTTAGGGATACATTGTCTTGGAGAAAATCTATGAGGTTGTTAGGAAACAACTCGGTAGCCTGTATCAGTCAGCCAGTCAGTCCAATCATATTGACTGATAGTGATATTTCCCATTGGTACAAAGACCTGCATTGTTTCGAATGATTTGGAAGGAGTGGTGTATTGGCTCCCTCTAAGCTTTGGGGCTTTCAGATAGGACCTCTTTAGCCTTACTCTAAAGCTGGCTCTATGTATATGAGTAGGGAGATACAGTAGATGGTAATAGCTTCTAAACCAAGATAGTCAAACTAATGTCCTCCAGATTATTTCAATTACAGTTTTGACAATTCCTCAGTCCTGACAAGGTTGACTGGCACTGAAGACTGGAATATGGGAAGATATTCTGTTGCATACATCTGACTTGAGATAATCCAGTGCATTTAGTCTTATAAATTCCAAATTACCCTCACATTGAAAGCAAACTGTTGAATGTCTAGCAATGGAATTCTTCACTAATTAGATATTTCAACAGCCACAAGATGCTTGTTTCTGAAAGCTCCGCAAGCATGCACATATCTTCTATGTTTCTGATTTTAGAGACATACATTTAATTACTTGCCATAGCCATATTCAGAAAAGTGAGGCCTTGCCCAGCCTCCACTCCTATCACCACTACTTTAATTCCAACTTGGAAAGAAACCAAATTTCCATTTCTGCAAACAGGCACCATCACATACTATGTGACCTTACCAAGATTTACGATACAGTTTATTAATTCTTTAAAATGGGCACATAAATCTGGAATACCCTAATGCTAGTTGGGTTGATTTTAACTAAAAAGAAAAGAAAAAAGAAATAGACTTCGATCTTTTCACAAAGGAATAGAAAGTAGAGATAGTTACCAATTTTTCACTGGCATGAATGCTTCCTCCCATTTGTTGGACATAGAGTTTGGAACTTAACTCTCTTTTGGCCTCGACATTAATGGGAAGCATCATTTCCAAGAGCAACAATATTTCAATGATTCAGAGTCCATGAGATGAGGTTCCCGCAAAAGAGGCCAAAGAACTACACCAGGGGTGTCAGACTTGATTTCATTGAGGGCCGCAGCAGGGTTGTGTTTGACCTCAGGGGCTGGGGTGGGCGTGGCTGGGGCGAGTGTGGCCAGCTTGATGTCACTCATGTCGGGGGCGTCTGTGGTGGCCTGAGCTCTCTACCAGTGAAAACAGGTTCCCAACCTCCATTTTCAGCCACGATGGCCTGCTTCCCTCTGCCAAGGAAAACAGAGCGCCCACCCTGAGCTCCATTTTATTTGGCAGAGGACAGCAGGAGGCTGAAAAATGAAAACGGAGCATGGGAGGGCTGTATGCAGCCCTCTCGAGCTCTGTTTTCACTGGCAGAGGCACTGTGGGCTGGTCCTTTGCTGTTTTTAGTGCAGCCCCACAGGCCAGATCTAAGCACCCTACAGGTCAGATCTGCCCCGCTGAGCCAGAGGTGGTATTCAGCAGGTTCTAACCAGTTCTGGAGAACCAGTAGCAGAAAATTCGAGTAGTTTGGAGAACCGATGGTAACCTTCCCCTAGGGATGGGGAGGGAAGGGAGATTTTACAATATCCTTCCCCTGCCATGCCACCAAGCCACACCCACCAAGCCATGCCATGCCCACCAAGCCACACCCACCAAGCCATGCCATGCCCACCAAGCCACACCCATAGAACTGGTGGTAAAAATTTTGAATGCCACCACTGTCCCGGGCCTTGAGTTTGACACCCCTGAACTACACAGTAATGAGAAGTCTGATGAGGAAGCAGAAGATTTGGGGTATTTTCTTTCTGGAAGCTTGACCTGTACCTCAGTACCTCCCTAGGAGACTGTTCTGCTGATACCAGATTCATCCATTTCTTTCTTTAGGTACTCTGCAAGTTAAGATTGGCTTCTTATTTCCTATTTTTGGCAAAAATGGTACAGTAGTCCCGGAATTACAACCACAATTGAGCCCAAAATTTCTGTTGCTAAGTGAGACATATATTGTGAGTTTTGCCTCATTTTATGACCTTTCTTGCCACAGTTGTTAAGTGAATCACTGCAGTTGTTAAGATACTAACCTGGTTGTTAAGTGAATCTGGCTTCCCCATTGACTTGGCTTGTCAGAAAGCTGCAAAAGGTGATCACATGACCCTGGGAGACTGCAACTGTCATAAATATGAGTCAGTTGCTAAGCATTTGAATTTTGATCACATGATTATGGGGATGCTGCAACAGTCATAAGTGTGAAAAATGGTCATAAGTCACTTCTTTCAGTGCCATTGTAACTTCGGATGGTCACTAAATGAACTGTTGTAAGTCAGTGACTACTTATATTCTGCTAGTCTAGAAAAGATTAGAAAACTGGTCTTTTTCATCCATTATCAAAAGCCAAGCTTATCTCATTATTCCAGCTTGGCAAGATTTAACCCACAAAGTAGAACCAGAAGTCAGATGGGACTGAAAATCTTTTTGGACTGAATCCAAACTCCGACAGAGAGGTTCAGCTTACTGAATCCCAACCAGCTTTGCTAAAACCACACCCCCAAATTAAAAAATAACATTGCCCAATTGCTCTTGTGGTTATAACAATACATCAGTTGTCTTAATAGCTAACATAAATCCATCATCTTGCATGTTGAATTAATGTCATCGTCTTATTCTATTGCCTGTTGTTACTCAGTTTTATTGTTATACTCTCTCTTCTGTGGTAACTCTTAACTATTTCAATATCATTATACATTCAACACTGTTCTTCTTGTTACAAGTATGCAGTCATTTAAGTTTTTTTTTTTAAATAAGGGATAAGGAAGGAAACATTCAACACGTCGAAATTACACGGAAATGCATTGGATGTTGTTGATATCACCGAATCTTAGCAAGTTTGATTTCTCTCGAAAGCACCATTGTGCCTAAATATAATGGATGCAATCCTATCAGAATTAAACACCTGTAAATCTTTATTTCAGCAAAAGAATTCTTGGTATATATTTACATTTTAGTTTAAATAAAATGATATTTAAAGGCTACAGAGTTTATTTTATGCATTTATTTATCAAATGTGGACACTTCCCATCTTCCCACTTCCCAAGTGATGCTGGGAAGTTTACCGTTAAAAGTCATAAAGCTTTTGTCTTTAATTATGTAATTAAAAACAAGTAAATTAAAACAAAATTAAAAGCAGTTCAAAGGCAGAGTTCAAAGGCAGAGGAAGTACCCTCAACCACCAGCCAACCTCTTGAACTAGACATGGAAGCAAACCAGTACTCAGTGAGGCCCACACAGCAGAGATATCATATGTGTAGCCCTTGACTGCCCCAAACTGCTTGTACGGCCACATTCTGCACAAAACTGAAGCTTCCAGATATTCAAGGGAAGCCCCATGTAGAGTGCACCACAATAGTCCATACAGGAGAGGATCAGGACCTGAGTGATTCCTGGGATGAAGATATACAATAGATATTAAAAAGGAGAGAGAGCACCAAGCCCTATGCCACAGGCTGGACCTCTCATTTCCAATCAACATCAATTGAGACAAACTGTGGAGGAAGGTGGTAAATCAGCAAAGAACTGCACCACTGGCCCGATTGAAATTTTTTTAACCACTGGTTCTGTGGGCATGGCTTGGTGGGCATGGCGTGGCTTGGTGGGCGTGGCTTGGTGGGCGTGGCAGGGGAAAGATACTGCAAAATCTCCATTCCCTCCCTACCCCACTAACCTGCTTTCCAGCTCTGTTCTCCTGTGCAGGGCAACAAAAGAAGACCCAGCCGATCAGCTAGGATTCAGGAGGCAGAGAATAGATGGGGCAGGGACAGTCAGAGGTGGCATTTGCTGGTTCTCCGAACTACTCAAAATTTCCTCTACCGGTTTTCCAGAACTGGTCAGAATCTGCTGAATACCACCTTTGATTCTGCACCCTCTAATCTCAACTTCTGGAGCCGATCTAAATGGATACCATGGTTGTTGGTACTGAAGGGCCACCAAGAAGTCAAGAGGAGCGAGGAGGGATGCTCAACTCCATTCAGCTCCTGCTGAATCACCCTAAAGCATAACCAGTGCTGTTTCTCTCTCATATCTGGGCCTGAAACCTGACTGAAGGAGGTCCAGATAATCCATTTCATCCAGAATCCTCTAGAACTGCAGTGCCACCAACTTGACCACTCCCCTAAAAAGAGGAGATGGGAACCTAGATAAAAATTATCCAGTCCAGTGGGGTCCCATGACAGCTTCTTTAGAAGAGAGCACAGCAGAACTTCTTTAAAGGGAGACAGGAACATCCCTTCCCCTCGAGAAGGAATGATTCGTTGGCACAATCCATCCACATATCACCTCCAAGGCAGCCTTGAGCAGCCAGGAGGGACATGAGTCTAGATCACAGGGGATCATGTTATAATATGCATTGCATTTGGAAATTGGAGCAAGCCTGTTTAAGAAGAGGTGTTTAGGATCAGCCTAGTGCAAGGGTCTTCAAGCTTGGCAAGTTTGAGACCTGTGGACTTCAACTCCCAGAATTCCTGAGCTAACATGACTGGAGGAGGAATTCTGGGAGTTGAAGTCCACAAGTCTTAAAGCTGTCAGGTTTGAAGACCCTTGGCCTAGTGTGTGCTTCGTTTGTTGACTGTCTTTTCTCATCTCTTTTTATAAGAAAAAAGCTTTATATACAAAGGGAAATGCATGGATTTTTTTTCCTGATTGAATAAATAGTAGTTTGAGAGGTCTGTTTAGCTCTCAGGGATATTAACTTAAACTATTGAAAAAGCAACTGTGGGTCTTTTGGTATAATATGGTATTTGGTTTAAAAAGCAAAAAGAACAATCCTGCTCTGCAACCATCAAGGGTCAAATACTAACTGGGCAAC